>NC_058419.1:115624727-115854383 GCF_002201575.2 Neomonachus schauinslandi
TCCAGCAACCCTCAGTTTGTTTCCTGAGATTAAGAATTCCTCATATCTTAAATGTTTATAAAAATAAAAATAAAGTTCCTTAAAAATCAAGTGGAGGAAGTTTCCTTGTTTTTGTGTAAGCAATGACTTTGCCAATTTTTATTAATGAGCAGCCTCTTTCATTCCACAAGACATTCGGTCTGTCAGCCATCAGCAAACTGTGAAATTACTAGGTTAAGAATGGAATACACGGTACAGACCTAAATTGTATAGAGAGTTGTGAAATGAGGTTTTGATGGTGGTGACTCTACAGACTTTTGAAAATTATTTGCAAGGATACAAGCTGTCCATTTTCTTTTGTAATAAGATTGGAGGGGAAGGGGAACTTCTACAAAGGATCTTTAAAATGTCAGTATTTGTTTAATGTATTAAATATCTCTCATAGGGCGCCTGGGTGGCTCAGTTGGTTAAGCGACTGCCTTCGGCTCAGGTCATGATCCTGGAGTCCCAGGATCGAGTCCCACATCGGGCTCCCTGCTCAGCAGGGGGTCTGCTTCTCCCTCTGCCCTCTTCCCTCTCGTGCTCTCTGTCTCTCATTCTCTCTCTCTCAAATAAATAAATAAAATCTTTAAAAAAAATAAAATAAATATCTCTCATATACAGTACATCATCCTGGATCTTTGGGAGGAGTTACAGAAGGTGCAAAATCCAAATGTCTTGGCTTTAAAGAGCTTACTATTTAGAAAGAACGTTAACTTTAAAATACAGACAGCTGTCATCTCATTTATTGAGCACATATGTTGTGTCGGGTACTGTGGCAAGTATTTTTATATATGCTGTATCAGAGATTGGCAAATTATGGCCAAAGAGCCAAATCTAATTCACTCTCTGTTTTTATAAATAACATTTTACTGAAGCACAGAACACTCAGTTGTTTGAGTATTGTCTATGGCTGCTTTTGTGCTACAATGGTAGAGTTGAGTAGTTGTGACAGACTTGAGACAGTCTGGCCTACACAGCTGAAGTACCTACTGTCTGGACCTTTACAGAAAATATTTGCTGATCTCTGTATCATTCATTCTCACAAGAATACTTAGAGATAAATATAGTGTTTCCCATTTTACAATTAGGTAACTGAGGGTTATAGGTGATGTAACTTAGTGGCAAAGTTTGGATTTGATTCTAGATTGTGTGATTCCAAAGATCCATGTTCTTATGCTAAATTCATACAGAAATAGCCAAAATATGAGGTAGGAAGAAATAAGAGCCTTATAGAGTCACAGAGGAACTAGAGTTCAGTAAAGAAAGATATGATTTTGAGGTCGGGGTGATAAAGATTCTGGAGAAGATCACATTTGAATGTAAAAGCAAAAATGGATCTCAAGATTTGTCACTCCCAAGCTCAAGCCCAGGAAAAGTTAAGAGATCAAGGTTACATGTTTTGTTAGAAGCAGATCTGAGATTAGAACCAGTTTTTCACTCACCCAGCCCAAAGTATATTGTCAGTGACCATGCTGAGCCATTCAATGTTTTTGTTTGTGTGGTTACATGTTATAGAATGGCAAAATTATTTGAAATGGAGAATTTTACATTATGCTCAATGATTAATTGAACTAAAGGCCTGTACTTCTTTTATTGAAGCAATAAAAAATACATGTATGTAGGTATTTACATGATATCCACCCCCCATCTTACCAAATACATATATATATTTTTTCCAAATATATTTTTTTGTGGAGAATCACACTTCTGAGACCGTGGGAACCTCTGGCATTCTCACCAATTTTAAGATTCAAATGATAATCAAGAGACCACGAAAGTCAAATATTTATATACATCTTACCCTCAGAATCAGGCAGCACCAGGCCAGGAGAAAAATGGAGAAGTAAACAGGTACAGCCAACAGAAGCTTACCTGATACTGTAGAGTACTTTGCCATTTTTTGAAATTCGAAGCAATTTGTTGTCGGTGGTGACATCATGGAAGTTGGCACCCTTCTCATTGGCAAAGAATAAATCTGGTTTCCAAATGGAGTCCAGCATGGATGGGTCTAAGTCCAGGGAATCATCAGGGTACTCGCTATATGCCAGCCGTGAATCATTCCACTGTTGTCTCAGAAAAATGTTCACTCGGTAGTCCTATAGAAACCCCATGCATAAGAGTTACTTATCATGCAGTCTGGCATAAGAGGTCCATCTACATTTCCCATCACTCTTCTCCCTGATTTAGCACAGTATTGGTGTCTGTATGAACCAGGCTATGTATATCTTGGTCAAAATAAACCACTCTGTTCTATTAGGAGTGGGAACAGAGGGGAGAAAGAAAGAAGGCTCAACCAAACCAGAACACTAATGGAACACATTGAGTTGGTTGAATTTTTTTTATGCTTAAATTTAAATCATTCATCCTGGGAGGAAATAATACTAACTCAAGCTGATTTCTCCATAGAAAAAAGGTAACCATGAGTACAGAAGTCAGACTGTGATGGTAGATTTTCAAAACTGATTCATTTTCCAAATCAGAAATAACATGATCTCTATTCTCATACTGCTCAGATGCTCTGGGCAGAAGGAAACCCATTCTGTAATTTTGGTAGTGGAAATCTTATTATAAAATCTGACATGATGGGGCAGTATTTTTTAAATTCATCTACATAAGTATTAAGATGCTTCATGTTGACAAGATAATTCCCTCACACTACTTACTTTTCAAATTCTTAAATATTTTATCATTTCTCTGAATAGGTTGTATTTGTAGTAGTTGACTTGATACTTCATCAATACAGAGATCTTTTTCATGTTTTCCTAATCTGAGCACCTTCTGACAAAGGTGTTCCTCCCTATGGGAGACTCAGGTACATCCTGTCATTCCCACTTGATCTGGGAATTTACTTCTTTGCCAGTAAATCAGCCTGGGGCAGTGACTTCTCTTCTGGGAATTTCTACTCAAAGGTCTTTAGGTTCATGGAAACTGTTGCTTTCCTTGGTAGAGTGGACCCCAAAAGAGGCTTCAACAGTATTCCCTAGTCAAGTGGGACTATAGTTCAGAACTAATAGTTGTTCACTCCTGATACTTATGGTCATTTAGAGTGATACATACTCATAACCTTCTTACTCTCTTTCCTTTTCCTTTTTCACCATTTGCTCCATCCCCACATCTTTGTTACCTGGAGTTTTGGTCATTGTTTATTTTACTCTAATGGTGACCAACTTATCCTGGTTTACCTGAGAACCTCCCACTTTTAGCCCCCAAAGTCACACATTCAGGGGACCCACTCACTTCTAGACAAAACCAGGATGGTTGGTTACTCTACTAGGTAGAGTGGAGACACCTCAGGGTGGTCAGTTTTGGTTCATTCCCTCAGGGCCAA
This sequence comes from Neomonachus schauinslandi, assembly GCF_002201575.2. Lineage (NCBI taxonomy): Eukaryota > Metazoa > Chordata > Mammalia > Carnivora > Phocidae > Neomonachus > Neomonachus schauinslandi. The sequence continues at coordinate 115,628,077 of NC_058419.1, forward strand.
AAGAAAAAAAAATAAGTTATAAAGATTAGGGTATATGGAAAAGAGCTTCAATCCAGCTCCTTCTACCTATTACTAAACTATCCAAATTCCTGGGACATTTTTTTCAAATACAGCCATCCTGATTTATCAGGCTGATAGAGTATTTTGGAGATGGCAGTTCTTGGAAATAGTGCCCAATGTAGGCTTAAAGAATGCTAATAATCAAATAGTTACTAACTTCTGAAAATCAGTCATCAAAACCCAGCTCATTTGGAAAGGTTGATATTAAAAGAAATAACCTTAAGTTTCTCTGTTGTACAGCATTAAGAATTTTCTGACTTGGAAAATTTATCAGCTGACTTTTATTTGGGATTTTACCAGGCATGAATGGCAAATTTTCAAACCTAAGAGGGCACTGTTGTGGGCCCAGTCAGGCTTCCATCCCATCCTGTTTGCTCACTGATTCCTCCAGTGAGTGAATCAAGGGAATAGCAGAACCTCAAAGTTGTTCCCATCATATAGTTTTGGAATTGTTCAAAGGGACCAGAGGATTTTAAGTGGAAAGAGATTACCAGTTCAGTGTTTCATTGGCAACAGGAGTTACTGGAAGCTTTGGAATTGTGTGTGAATAAAGAGTGATGATGTGTGTTATGTAGAAAATCAAAAAAAGGGGCTATTGAAAATACAATAATCCAATTTACATATAAGTATGAACTAGATACATGAACTGTGAGCTTTCCTTAAGGTTTTCTGAGGGAAAAAATGCAGCTTCTCCAGTGTTTGACATCCACCCCTGTTATATCCCTTTGAGTAAAAGCCAGTTTTCCTTAACAAAATGGTGTGTGTGTGGGTGAGGGGTGGTCTATGAGCTTGTTTCAGTAGGAAGTAGGAGAAAAGAGAATTTCAGAGAATTTCATCCCTTAGAGAATGCTGGAGGTAGAGAAACTCTAAGTATGAGAAGCAATGACAGCTAGAAATAGTAGAGGTGAATGTGTTAAATATCTTAGGCCATTGGGAAGCCAACTAGGCTCCCGCCCCTATCTAGGAAGCAGTTGTAGGATGGGAAAGGCCAGTGAAGCCAGACAGACAGTACTGGGCAGCGAAATCACTAAGAGAACATCACTGCAATCCTCCCTTGAGCCTGAGAATGATTTAAAGCTGTATATTGAAAGACTCTAGAAAATATTACATGATGACATACAATATGAAAACATTGACCTTTAAAAAAATCAATATAAATTTTCACAACTAATGTACATCTTTTTTTAAAAAGTCTTTCCCATGAGCATTCTTCTCCAGTGTTTCCTGGTTTCCTACTTTGAATTATATATAGAAAATGATAAAATAGATTCTCCCAATATTAGAACTTTAAAAAGAATACTGAATCTATCATATCACATTAGAACCGTTAAATGTCTAACAGTTAATTTAAAATAAATGAATCCTATTTGTAAGCAAGGATAAGTAGAAAACTTAGAGAAAAAAATATAGTTTATGCCATAATGACAGGAATTATATGAAATACAACTTCTGTTAGATCTTTTGGAAGTATCCTTTATATAAATGTATAGGAATTATAGTTTTCCATACTTTTGTTTATGATGATACACACTATTCTAAAATAAATAGCAACCCTTAAAACCTTTTAGAAAAGGACACCCAAGGAACTAGAGACATAGACATCCAAGGAAAAGATCTTCTGGGGCTGGACCTCTGTAATTCTCTCAGTTCACTATGATTTTCAATGTAGGATAAAAATTTGACACATGTGATTTCTCTGCGCATCATCTCTGTTTATTTAGAGATAAGTTTATTTCCTCATGATATTCCAAACCACAGGAGATAGTTATATTCTTCTGTAGTTTTTCTTTGTCTTTGTGTTTGCTTCTAGGTTTAATAAAATATTAAAGGCAGAGTAAATATTGAGAGACATGCTTAAATGCAGACTGAATTTTCTTTTACACTGCCTTCTCTCTACAAAGACATATTCTACTTCAAATAAATGTCATATTTCCTTGTATTACAATTTGTTTTCCTATGATTGACTCTCTGGGTATTAGATTAGGTCATGGAAACATTCGAATTTATATACATATATATATATATATGCAAATATGTATGTATTTTTTTCAAATGCTGTGTTTAAGTCATATAATCTTTATTATATTCTTTTTTTTTTTTAATTTGACAGAGAGAGAGATAGCGAGAGCAGGAACACAAGCAGGGGGAGTGGGAGAGGGAGAAGCAGGCTTCCTGCCGAGCAGGGAGCCCGATGTGGGACTCGATCCCAGGACCCTGGGATCATGACCTGAGCCGAAGGCAGACGCTTAACGACTGAGCCACCCAGGCGCCCAATCTTTATTATATTCTTAACACAGGTACTACGAGTACCTACATTCCATACTATTATTTTATATCGAGTTTATTATTTCTAAAGTTTCACTTTTCCTAATACCTTCTAATGCTATGCCTGTGGCACAGATCGTTTCCTTAAATTGAATTATTTTGGTACTATTGTATTTGGTCTAGCATTTATGCACAGAGATTGCCACTCTGTCTCATACATACTCATATTAAATCTTACTGTTACTCTCTTATTATTTTTATATGTATACATTTCTCAATCCAATTACGTTGTAAAGTTATCAACCATAAGGATATGCTTTGTTGATTCCCCACAGTGCCAATGTGGCCCTTTGGTTTTAACCTCTGGCTACACTGCAGTAAAGTTTTCATCCTCCTGAGTCTGTGCTAGCTTTGATATGGGAAGTTAGCCTTGAATTTGGAATTATGGGGAGGGGTGCAGTTGTTTTATGATGAATTCATAAAGGCTGTAACATTGCACTGTTAATTTAGAGACCAAGATCACCTTCTATCTCAGTTAGAAAGAAGATGTGGTCCATATATACAATGGAATATTACTCAGCCATCGATGAATACCCAACTTTTACATCAACATGGATGGGACTGGAGGAGATTATGCTAAGTGAAATAAGTCAAGCAGAGAAAGTCAATTATCATATGGTTTCACTTATTTGTGGAACATAAGGAATAGCATGGAGGACATTAGGAGAAGGAAGGGGAAAATGGGGGTGGGAATTGGAGGGAGAGACGAACCATGGGAGACTATGGACTCTGAGAAACAAACAGGGTTTTAGAGGGGGTGGGGGGGGGAGAGGGGATTGGTTAGCCTGGTGATGGGTATTAAGGAGGGCACGTACTACATGGAGCACTGGGTGTTATACGAAAACAATGGATCGTGGATCACTACATCAAAAACTAATGATGTAATGTATGGTGACTAACATAACATAATAAAATTAAAAAATAAATTAAAAAAAAAAAGAAAAGGGGGAAAGAAAGAAAAAGAAAAGGTAAACTGACATTCTCCAGACAAAATATAAACTGTTTCACCACACATCCCTTACTAGTCTCCTAAGTTGTTTGGAACCACAAAAAGATTATTCTACTGAAATCTCTTAATACAGGGTCAACTAGCAGTGACCATCAACAGATCCTTGTGACTCTTCATGAAGAAAAGTGTGTATTTTAGGGGCGCCTGGGTGGCTCAGTCAGTTAAGCATCTGACTCTTGATCTGAGCTCAGGTCTTGATCCCAGGGTTGTGAGTTCAAGCCCCAGGTTGGGCTCCATGCCCTCCACACCGGGCATGGAGCCTACTTAAAAAAAAAAAAAGTGTGTATTTTGGAATAATGTATATCATCATAATGATTCATAAAAATTTTCCTTAGATAACACAAATACATTGTCTTCCGATCACATATATTCAACACTAACACATGAGAGGAGTGAGAGGCAGTATTGGGTCTGTAAGTGAGCCTATACCTTGTGGGCAGGTAGTACCAACAATAATTTAGTGAGATAATATCAAACATAAGAGGGGCAAACTCGATAGCACCAGAAGAAAGTTATCCTGAGTTCTTAAAATGGATAGTCATTGCCTCTTATTTAGAAACAAACAAATACCCAAACTGGATCCTTCAATAAGGCTATCGGGGTTGTAGAGTGAGAATGGAGCATGAGGGAAGAGGGGAAAATCAACCTGTTTAGAAACTCAAAATTCTGAGGCATGCTTGGAAAAATTCATTCCAGAACACAGAGAGAAAGCAAAATTATTATTGCTCCCCAATAGCACTGAGCCGTGTCCTCAGTGACCACATACATTACCGTGCAGAAAAACTAAGGGTCTGATGTTCTGAATTCAATTAAAGACAGTTCAGAGAAAAATCTGGTTCTGTTTAACTTTTTTGACCAATTTTCTTTCCGTCAGAATTTGTGAAAATATGGGTCAATTCACGGGTGGTAGACTCTCAAGGTTTGGTTAAGGGAAGTTTGGGCTGCAATGATATTCTGTAACTCAGAGGGTGGATTCCCAGGCAGGGCCCCATGGGTCTAGCAAGATAGACCCTTTCAAGGTGGAGCAACTCTCATATTCTTTTGAGCATCCGCTTAACATCTATTTAAATACTGATGCCTCAGATCCAGGGTTGGCAATCTATGGCCTGCTTTTTGGAGTATAGCCACACCCATTTGCTTACTATTGTTTATGGTTGTTTTCCTGCCCAAAGGGCAGAATTGAGTGTGGTGACAGAGACTGGCAGGCCCTCAAAGTCTTAAGTATTTACTGTCTGGCCTTTTACAGAAAAAAATGTTGGCCAGTCCCTACCCTACACGGCATGAGGATTTATTAAGCATGATAGAGTTTCCAAAAATATTTATTTTAGTTTCACACACAAGCTTTAATTGAAGAAAAGAAAAGATCCTTTTTAAAAGCCAAATGAAGTTTGTCATTCCATCAAAAGCTAAGAAAGAAAAGAAGAACAATATGCATCACTGTTCTGACCATGCGATTCAGTCTATCTCAAAGGGCAAGATAGGCAGGCTGTTCATTTTACACTTGAGCAGTGATTTCCAAGTTTTCTCATAGGAAACATGACAAAGGACACCTTAATAAGTGGCCAGGAAGCACCTAAGCAGACCATTTATTAAACACCTTCAGTAGCTATTGAAGACACGGGAAAACAAGGACATCCAGAGTTTCCGTTTTCATCTCCGTGAGTGTTTAGCTTTTTCTCGCATTAATAAACATTGAAAAAGTGCACATTTACATTTTTGATTGAGGGTAAATGCAATGGGGAGATTTAATCAAAGCAACGTAGGAGTCTAATTAATGCAATCAGCATTAGGTCGTGCAAATACCGTCATTGAACGCCATGGTGTAAAGCTGGTACAGTGATTTGGGCTGCTGGAAGATTTGCCCCTCTGTTCTCAGGATAAAACCAAGAGGGGAGAGACAGAAACTGAATGCCAAGCCCGGAGCTGGATTAGTCTTTCTATGTTTACCTTGTCTTGTGAGTCATTTAATAACCCTATCAAAACTATCTTAGGGCGCCTGGGTGGCTCAGTCGGTTAAGCGACTGCCTTCGGCTCAGGTCATGATCCTGGAGTCCCGGGATCGAGTCCTGCATCGGGCTCCCTGCTCAGCGGGGAGTCTGCTTCTCCCTCTGACCCTCCTCCCTCTCGTGCTCTCTGTCTCTCATTCTCTCTCTCGCAAATAAATAAAATCTTAAAAAAAAAAAAAACAACTCTTATTTGAGGGGTGCCTGGGTGGCTCAGTCGTTAAACGTCTACCTTCGGCTCAGGTCATGATCCCAGGGTCCTGGGATCGAGTCCCACATCGGGCTCCCTGCTCAGCGGGAAGCCTGCTTCTCCCTCTCCCACTCCCCTTGCTTGTGTTTCTTCTCTCGCCGTGTCTCTCTCTGTCAAGTAAATAAATAAAATCTTCAAGAAAAAAAAACCTGTCTTATTTGAGTAAAATTCTTAATTCACTACATCCTGTCAAAGCACCAGAAGTCTCATTTCTGGACAATGCTGTGTCAGTAATATTAAAATGGGTAGTAGAGTTGCATTATGTCTAATTTTGCCAGTGAAAAGGAATGGTAAAAGGTAAATAACTTTTTGTAGCTCAAGGACACCAAAAAGTACAGTAATTTGTTAAACACAATCTTAGTAGCCTAAAAGAGAAAATTTATAAAGACAAGGGAACAAAATGTTTTACTTCTCAATGGCATTATGCTCATTATTTCACTTGAGTGTTTCTAGGACATCAGCCACCATAGTACTTAGTCAAGCTCAACTATATTTTATTTTGACTTCATGCAATAATATGACTGTATACTTTACATAATCATGAAAATTAGCCAATTGATTTAAGACTTAAAATAAATAGTATGAGGACCAAGAAGAAATTTCACCCAAAAGTCAGTCTCCACACTATTGCCTAGTACTGTAAGGCTATTGATCTAATAGGCTATGTTACAGGCGACACCATCACCATGACATTTAGAAGGAATATTGGTGGATTTTATAGTATCTGAAATTTTTTTCATGTACACGAGACATGTTTGCACATACATTATGATGAGCTTATAATTAGTTTTATGTTTATTGGGGTTTTTTTGGGGGGGGGGGCGAGGGAGCCATGCATGTGATGTAATTGCTATGGACTTGGGACTACTTTCTTTTGCCAACAAGATTGTTTGTGTGTGTGTGTGTGTGTGTGTGTGTGTGTGTGTGTGTGTTTATTGTAAGGTCAGCCCCTTTGGCATATACCTTAAATGTAACATATCTGAGGCTTGACTGTGTTAAAACTTTCATTATATGAAAAAGACTGGCTATAAAATATACCTCCCGAACTTTGAAATTTATATTTCTGAAACATTAGAGATACAAATATTTAAATATCCTTAATGTTACACTGTTTATTACTGATAATTCTACCTAAATCCAACCAAACAACAAGTGTTTCCAAAATTTCTTTGGCATGATGGATAAAATATTATTGAATTTGAAGTAATGAACATTTGACTAATGACTTTCCAAAGTGAAAGTGTATAAATAATCACTTTCTAGAGGTAAATGAACGTGGAAATTGGCATTCAGTAAATGTCCCACAATATAAAACAGTGCTTCTTCGATCCCATATCCCATTCCTTCACACGATGGCTTCAATGCTCAGTCCCACTCACCATTGTAGTTTCTGCTATTGACCCAAAGCTGTTGATAAATATGTTGCAGGTAACATTTACAGGAGGCCCTGCAAGTTGAACAATAAATAGAAAATTTGACAGGTTGTGTTCATGGCATAATCAAGTCATGTTTTTCTCTTGCCAGTGGCATTGTAGCACTTACCATGGTGGTTTCTGTGACTGATCCAAAACTGTTGATAAAAATATTGCAAGTAACGTTTACTGGAGGACCTGCAGAATGCAATAAGAATATTGCGATAGACATTGAAGCAAAAATACAGCTCCATCAACATCTGTGCAAATGACTAGAAAGGTAAACTAAATTAAAATGATGGTGAGATTGCAAAAAAAATGAAAAACAAAAAAAATGAAAAACAAAAATGCTTTACCCAGAGGTTCAGAGTGATAACATTTCCACTAGTATTTCAAATAATGACAGTTAAGCAATGATAGCTTACCAGCAGAGTTTTGGATTTAGAAAATATAAGCTGGAGACTATTAAACTGAATTCACTGTCAGTAGTTGCTATCAAAATAGCCTTTTGGGTGGGTGGTTTTCTTCCACCTGAGGCTCATCAACATTGTAGACATCAACAGTGGGTGCCCCACGGTGTTGAAACAGCCTGGGTCATGAGTCCAAATGGAGCTGCATTTTGAACTGTGGGTGAGTCAGAAATACCCACTTCCTTTTCTATGACTCCCTTTAAATCAGTGGGTCTAACTGATTCTCTTGATACCTTTGAATTTACCCCATTCATTCTTTATATCCTCTGACCCCCCAATGAAAACTGATGTACAGAAACACAAAACCAAAGAAAATGAGCTGATTTTAAGGAAGAAACTCAGAAATGTCACTTAACGCCCAGATTGTAAAGCAAGGGTTATTAATTCTCAATGTGCTTTCAATAGAGAACCCACTTTTTTCTCCAGAGACCCAGGGGCTAGCTCTCTTTTTCTCTTGCTCTTGGTCTCCCACCCAAGCACTAATCAGGCCCTTTTCTGCTTAGTATCTGCGATCAGAAAACAACAGGTATGTTCAGGGGGGTATGGCCACAGGCCCTTTGCCCTTCGATGATAGGTATCATTGTCTAATGATTTCCAATTTCATGTTGTTCTGGGGAATATATTTATTGCCCTCATGTAGTTACCCCCTAGCGCTTTCTGGGATAAGAACACACTGCCATGAACCATCTATTCACTTGCTGATTTCCCCGGTGGAAAATTGTTTCTCTTCACTCAACACGGTCTCAGCAACCTAGTGCAGGCTACACTCCAGTTGGTTCTGTACCCAACAAGCCACTAGGATCTAAGTGAGGAGGAGTTTAGGTTGAGGTCTCCCTCTCAGGCTGGTAGTAAAACAACAGCTGTGGTGGCACTTGAGCACCATGTTTTTAAACTCTACAAGTTGGTGGGTTCCCCAACCCTGTCCTTTGAGGAAAGGAAACTGAGGCTGAACAGCAATTTAAGTCTCCAGGCAAGCACCTTCAGTGAAAGAGATGTGTTGAGCTTTTTTCTTTAACATAACTAACTTTTGTTTTTTAAATGAAAAACAGTTGTGTTTATTTTTTTTAATGTTGTAGGTATAGAATCACAGGCACCCCCCCCCCATTACCAAAGCATTTTTCAGCCTATGTCTTTGAGATATTCCAAGCCTTATTGTTCCTCCCTTCCCCTCATATTTTGGCATCTGCCAAGATGACCTCCTCTCCAGGGTCAATTTCTACCCTGCTTTATTTGTTTTTCTCTTTTGGTTACTCAAAACAAAACAAAAATGACTTTCTTCCTTGGCCATAAAATTCTATTCTATAACAAATATATTTTTCTGCTAATAAGAAATAAATTAAGACAAGGTAGAAACAAGCCATAAGAAATTGTGTATGTTTGCTTTTTTTCTTCTCTTCACAATAAAATATTTCATTTTAAATAGCCCAACTCAGGATGGAAAACTTTCACGAATTTTTATATACAAGATAGATAAGAAAATGAATGATGATTGGATAAAGAAACAGGAAAAAGAGAAATGTTATCTTAAGAAGAAGAATTTGAAAATTCAAATATAGATTGTCTTCCACTACACATTATCCATTTGTCTGGCCTCCCCAATTGGCTTGCAAGCATTTAGGAGGCTGGATCATACCATCGTATATTTATTTTTATCCTGCCGTGTAAATGGAAGTGTGAGTGTATTGCTGGAACTCAAGATATTTTTTAAGCTACCACATACTGACACACTGTATTAGGCACGTTTTAAAAAGTATCTAGTTTAATCCTCAAAAAAGAGGAATTGTTTTACTGCACCAGCACATGTTTTCAGATGAGGAAACTGGGGGTGAGACAGGTTAAGTAACTTGCTTAGAGTCCTGCCACAGTAATTAGAAAAGCTGACCCTCCATGCCTTATCATTCGGATTCCCAAAAACCTAAACTTTCAACCACTTTGCTGCACTGCATTCATTATAGGATAACCTCTCTCCCTCCTGACCTGCCAACGGTGGTGCTTTCCACTGCTTTGTATATTTCTGGGATAATTTGATACTTTATATCTGACCTCTTCAATCTTCGGCATTGTCTCAAGTTTCATTTGCATTTGGATATAAAATCTTGGAAAGAAGAAAAGGCGGTTTTTTGATGAGGGATTAGCACATGCATATATTAAGAGTTGATTTATATTAAACCCTTGCTGTGTGCCAGTGAGTGCCTTATTAATTCTTCAGTAAGTAGGTGCTACCATGTCCCCCATTTTATAGATGAGGAAGCCAAGACACAAGGGTAGTTAATTAATTTTCCCAAGGTCGAAGAGGTTGTAAGAGGCAGAAATTGCCTAACTTTAGGGACACTTTTCTTAACTGCAGGGGTGAAATGTCTGAAGCCGATGGAATTATGTTAATGAGAGAAGCTACTGGAACTTGGCCTACAAGTTCTTTGAGTTAAATGATAGAACTGTTTTTCACTTTTGTTATCCTGATATATGCCAGCACAACCTTTCATCTGTATTTTATTTTATTTTTTTAAAGATTTTATTTATTCATTTGAGACATGTATTTTAGCCCAGTAATCTGCTAAGGTGTTCTAATTAACAAGGACACATTCTTAGATGTGATCACCAGTGAATGAACGTGTTCTATAAACTGTAGAAAGAAATAGTTAACACTAGTTAACCTCATGTAATTGGTTTTATCAGCAAAGTTACGATATTCCAAAGTGAACTGAATGAGAACTGGATAGGAAAAAGAATTATGTAGACATCTAATCTCTCATATCACTGTTTATCTTTCTTTCTAAACCTTGTCTCCTCTCTCACATTTTCCCTCTCTCCCTCCCTCTTTCGCTTTCTTTATCACTCTCTCTCTTCCTTTATTTTTTGTCTTATTCTTTTTTATTATTTGAGTGTAGGTGACACACAATGTCCTATTTGTTGCAGGAATACACGGTAGCTATTTGACAAGTTTAAACACTATGCTATGCTCACAAGTATAGCTATCATCTATCACCAAACATTGTTATTTATAATATTATTGACTGTATTCCTTATGCCGTGCTTTTTATTTCCGTGATTTATTCATTTCATAACTGGAAGTCTGTATCTTCCCCTCCCTTCACCCATTTTGCCTATCTCCCACACCCTTTGGCAAACATTAGTTTGTTCTCTATGTTTACAGGGCTGATTCTGCTTTTTGTTTGTTTATTCATTTTTTTTAAGATTCCACATATGAGTGAAATCATGTAGTATTTGTCTTTCTCAGTCGGACTTATTTCACTTAGTATAATACCCTCTAGGTCCATCCATGTTGTCGCAGATTGTACAATCTCATCCTTTTTTAATGGCTGCATGATATTTCTGTGTGTGTGTGTGTGTGTGTGTGTGTGTTTGTGTACCACATCTTCCTTATCCATCCATCTATCGATGGACTCTTAGGTTGCTTCTATATCTTGGCTATTGTAAATAATGCTGCCATAAACATAGGGGTGCATATATCCTTTCAAATTAATGTTTTTATTTTCTTTGGGTAAATACCCAGTAGTGGAATTATTGGATCTTATGGTAATTCTCTTTTTAAGTTTGTGAGGAACCTCCATATTGTTTTGCACAGTAGCTATACCAGTTTGCATTCCCACCAACAGTGTATGAGGGTTCCTTTTTTTCCCACATCCTCAACAACACTTGTTATTTCTTGTCTTTTTTATTTTAGTCATTCTCACAGGTGTAAGGTAATATTTCATTGTGGTTTTGATTTTCATTTCCCTGATGATTAGTGATGTTGAGCACTTTATTATCATGTGTCTGTTGGCCATCTGGATGTCTTCTTTGGAAAAATGTCTATTCAGGTCCTCTGCCCATTTTTTAATTGGGTTGTTTGTTTTTATGGTGTTGAGTTGTATAAATTCTCTATATATTTTGGATATTAACCCCTTATTGGACATACCATTTGCAAATATCTTCTCCCATTCAGTAGGCTGCCGTTCTGTTTTATTGATGGTTTCCTTCATAGTGCAAAAGCTTTTTATTTTGATGTAGTCCTAATAGCTTATTTTTGCTTTTGTTTCCCTTGCTTTAGGAGACGTATCTAGAAAAATGTTGCTACAGCTGATGTCAAAGGAATGACTATCTCTTCTAGGATTTTTATGGTTTCAGGTCTCACATTTAGGTCTTTAACCCATTTTGAGTCTATATTTGTGGATGGTGTTAGAAAGTGGTCTGGTTTCATTCTTTTTCATGTAGCTGTCCAGTTTGCCCAGCACCATTTATTGAAGAGACTTTCTTTTCCTCGTATATTCTTGCCTCCTTTGTCATATATTAATTGACTGTATAAGTGTGGGTTTATTTCTGGGCTCTATTCTGTTCCATTGATCTATGTGTATCTGTTTTTGTGCCCATACCATACTGTTTTTATTACTACAGCTTTGTAGTATATCATGAAATCTGGAATTGTGCTACCTCCAGTTTTGTTCTTCTTTCTCAAGATTGCTTTGGCCATTTGGGATCTTTTGTGATTCCATACAAATTTTAGTATTATTTATTCTAGTTTTGTGAGAAATGTTGTTGGTATTTTGATAGGGATTGCATTGATTCTTTTTGCCTTATTCTTTTGAGAGAGTGATCTTGTCATAACTCAAGTATATAATTCAAATATAAATGGAGGTAGATTTGGTATATGGTAAATAGATTTCAAATACTTTCAGTAGTTGGAAGAAACGCTCCCTTCCTGACCCTAGCACAAAGATGACAAGCCCCATCCTATACTGATCTTTGTTGCTATATATCACTCTCTCAGATTATCTTGTTTGGAGTAAGGCATTTATTTGTCTTGGTGGCCCAAGTGAAACTACAGTGATGCTACTTGGGAGGAATAACAGAGTTATCAATTATTGTCTATTAACATCTTCACTTTTGGATCATTTGATCAAATTGGCTGTAAGAAGGAAGAGTATTACGATTAATAATGCATCCAACTATTTTATCCCTTGCTACTCAAACTGTAGTGGGAAGATCAGCAGAATCAGCACCACCTGGGAGCTTGTTGGAAATGCACACTCTCCAGCCCCATTTGAGTCCTGCTGAAGTGGTTTGCACTTTAATAAGGGAGAATTGTTCCTACAGTTAATTTCTTCTCCCTTTCAAAATCAAGATCACTTGTACTTTATTTCAGTTTTTCATGAGTGTTCCTTGAAATCTTAACTGTAGTCCATTAATAAAACTACTAAGGTCAGACAAGTTTGGAAAACACTGTTGGATAAGGTTAGACAAGTTTCTTTAACATAGGTTTCTCCAAATTTGGGCAACCATTAACTACTATCTATTTCCAAAATTTTTCTATCACTTCAAACAAACAGAAACTTTATAACCATTAAACAATAACTCCCCATTCTCCTCTCTCTCCAGCCACTGGTAACTTCTTACCTACTTTCTGTCTCTATGAATTTGTCTATTGAAGGTATTTCATTTAAGTGGAATCATATAATATTTGTCCTTGGTATCTGGCTTCATTCATTTAGCATAATGCTTTTAAAGTTCATTTATGTTGTAGCATGTACCACAACTTCTTTCCTTTTTATGACTATATAATCATTGTATATATATACTAAATTTTATTTATTCATCTGTTAATGGAAACTTGGATTTTTTTCACCCTTTGGCTATTATGAGTAATGCTGCAATGAAGTGTTTGACTTCCTACTTTCAATTCCTTTGGATATATACCCAGGAGTGGAATTACTGGGTCATATGCTAATTCTGTGTTTAACTTTTTAAGGAATTATCATACTGTTTTCTACAGTGGCTGCACTATTTCACATTGCCACAAGCAATGTTTGAGTGTTCCAATTTCTCCATATCTTTGCCAACACTTATTTTCTGTGGTTTTTTTTTTTAAAGATTTTATTTATTTATTTGAGACAGCGAGAATGAGAGACAGCATGAGAGGGAGGAGGGTCAGAGGGAGAAGCAGACTCCCCGCCGAGCAGGGAGCCCGATGCGGGACTCGATCCCGGGACTCCAGGATCGTGACCTGAGCCGAAGGCAGTCGCCCAACCAACTGAGCCACCCAGGCGCCCCTATTTTCTGTGTTTTGTTCAATGTCATCTAAGTAGGTGTGAGGGGATATCTTATTGTGGTTTTGATTTTCATTTCCCTAATGACTAATGACATTGGACATTTTTTCTTATGATTAGTGGCTATCATTTTGGAGACAGGTCTATTCAAGTCCTTTGCCCATTTTTGTATTGGGTGGGTTGTCTTTCTGTTGTTGAGTTGCAGGAGTTCTTTATATATTGTGGATACTAAACCCTGATCAGATATATGATTTGCAAATATTTTCTCTCATTCAGTAGGTTGTCTCTACTCTTTCTTGATAATGTGTCTTGGTGCACAACAGTTTTTAGTTTTGGTGAAGTCCAACTTACCTATTTTTTCTTTTGTTGCTTCTGTTTTAGTGTCATCAAAAAACATCAATGGCCAAATCCATGGTCATGAAGATTTACCCCTGTTTTCTTTTAACAGTTTAATGATTTCAGCTCTTATATTTAGGCTATTGATTCATTTTGAGATAATTTTTGTATGTGGTGTGCGATAGAGGTCCAACTTCATTCTTTTGCATTGTGGAAATCTATTTGGGTATTATGCTAAATGAAATAAATCAGATAGAGAAGGACAAATACCATACGATTTCATTTATATGTGGAATCTAAAAAAAAATTAACAAAAACCACACTCTTCAAAACAAACAGTTGAATTTGTTTTGCTAATAACATTTTTTTTATTAGAGAAAGTGGGAGAGCATGCATGTGAGTGGGGGGGCAATAGGAGAGGGAGAGAATTTAAGCAGGCTCCATGCCCAGCGTGTAGCCCAATGTGGGGCTCAATCCCATGACCCAGAGATCATGACCTCAGCTGAGATCAAGAGTCGGACACTTAACCAACTGAGCCACCCAAGTGCCCTTTTTTTTTGCTAATTTTTTTTGAGGATTTTTGCATCTATATTCATGAAGGATACCGGTCTGTGATTTTCTTTTCTTGTGGTGTCTTTTTCTGGCTTTGCTATCAGGGTAATGTTGGCCTTATAGAACAAGTTTGGAAGTGTTCTTTCCCTTTTTTTAATTTGTGGAAGAGTTTGAGAAGTATTGGTGTTAATTTTTCTTTAAATGTTTGGAAGAGTTCACCAGAAAAGCCATCTGATCCTGAATTTTTCTTTGTTGGAAGGTTTTAGATTACTCATTCAATCTCTTGTTATAGTCTGTTGAGATTTTCTATTTCATCTTAAGCCAGTTTAGGTAATTTTTGTGTTTCTAGGTATTTGTCCATTCCATCTAGGTTATCTAATTTGTTTATAATCTTTTCTGATAATTCTTTTTATTTCTGCAAGATCAGTAGTAATATCCCCACTTTTATTTCTGATTTTAATTATTGGAGTCCTCTCTTTTTTCTTTGACAGTCTACCTAAGGTCTGTAATTTTTGTTGATATTTTAAAAGAACCAACTTTTGGTCTTGTTGATTCTCTAATTGCTTTTCTATTTTTTTTTCTCTACTCTATTATTTACTTTTTTGAAGAGCTTTGGGTTTATTTTGCTCTTCTTTTTCTAGTTCCTCAAGATATAGGATTATGTTATTGATTTAAGATCTTTCCTTTTTTTTAATGCAGTCATTTACATTATAAATTTCCCTCTGAGCACTGCCTTCACTGCATCCCATAAGTTTTAGTATGTTGTGTTTTTGTTTTCATTCATTTCTAATTTCCCTTGTGATTTCTTCTTTGACCCATTGGTTGTTTGAGTGTGTTAATTTTGAAATATTTGTGATTTTTCTGGTTTTCCTTTTATTATTGTTTTTTAGCTTCATTGCACTATGGTTGGAAGAGATAACTTTTATGATATTAATCTTTTAAAATTCATCAAGGTTTATTTTGTGGTTCAATATAAAGTCTAACCTGGAGAATGTTCCATGTGCACTTGAGAAGAATGTGAATTATCATATAGTTTCACTCAAATGTGGAACATAAGAAACAGTAAAGAGGACCATAGGGGAAGGGAGGGAAAACTAATGGGAAGATATCAGAGAGGGAGACAAACCATGAGAGACTCTTAACTATGGGAAACAAACTGAAGTTTGCTGAAGGGGAGGTGGGGGGGGATGGGGTAACTGGGTGATGGGCATTAAGGAGGACACAAGATGTGATGAGCACTGGGTGTTATATGCAACTGATGAACTGTTGAACACTACATCTGAAAGTAATGATGTATTATGTGGTGGCTAATTGAAGCGAAGGAAGGAAAGAAGAAAAGAAAGAAAAGAAAGAAAGAAAGAAAGAGAAAGAAAAGAAAAGAAAAGAAAAAAAAGAAAAGAGAAAAGAAAAGAAAAAGAGAGAAGAAAAGAAAAGAAAGAAGAGAATTCTACTGTTGCTGGCTGGAACATTCTATATATGTTTGTTAGGTGTAGTTGATTTATAGTGTTCACATCCTCTATTTCCTTACTGATCTCTGTATAGATGCTCTATCCATTATTGAAAATGGTATATTAAAGTCTCCAATTATTATTATAGAAGTATTATTTCTCCCATCATTTCTGTCAAGGTTTTCTTCATGTATTTTGGGGCTCCATTATTTGGTGCATTTACTTTTAGAATTGTTATATCATCTTGATTATTTGACCCTTTTACCAATATATAATGTCAATCTTTGCCTCTTTTAAGAGATTTTTACTTATAGTATATTTTGTCTGATGTTAGTATAACTATCTCAGTTCTCTTTTGGTTACTATTTACATAGAATATCTTTTTCTATCTTTTCACTGTCAATCTACTTGTATCTTTGGATCTAAAGTGAGTCTCTTGTAAATAGCATATAGTTGCAT
The DNA here is from genome assembly GCF_002201575.2 of Neomonachus schauinslandi. Taxonomy (NCBI): domain Eukaryota; kingdom Metazoa; phylum Chordata; class Mammalia; order Carnivora; family Phocidae; genus Neomonachus; species Neomonachus schauinslandi. The sequence continues at coordinate 115,644,445 of NC_058419.1, forward strand.
CATATTTTGTTTTATCCATTCTTACAGTCTAGGTCTTTTGATTGAGGAGTTTAGTCCATTTACAGTAAAAGTAATTACTGATAAGGAATGACTTACATCTGCCATTTGGTGTTTGATCTCTATGTAATTTACAGCTTTTTTGTCCCTCATTTCCTCTATTACTACCCTCTTTTGTGTTTAGCTGACTTTTTTGCAGTGAATCATTTTGATTTTCTTTTATTTCTTTTTCATATACTTCTTAAATATTTTCTTTGTGGTTACCATGGGGATGACATTTAACACCCTAAATTTATAATTTAGTATGAATTTATACCAACTTAACTTCAGTAACATACAGAAACTCTACTGCTATACAGATCCATCCTCCTCCCTTTATGTGCCATTGTCACAAATTACATCTTTATTCATTATGTGCCCAATAGCATAGATTAACAAATTGTAAATGCATTTGTCTCTTAAATCCTGGAGGAGATAAAAAGTGGAGTTATAAACCAAAATTACCATAATACTGTTTTATATTTGCCCATATATTTACCTTTGCCAGAAATTTTTATTTCTTCATTAGGTTTTGAGTTACTGTCTAGTGCCCTTTCATTTCAACCTGAAGGACTCCCTTTATCTCTTCTTGTAAGGGTCTGTGGTTGTAATGAACTCTTACAGCTTTTGTTTATCTATAAATGTCTTTATTTCTTCTTTATTTGTGAAAGACAGTTTTGTTGGATATCAGGTCCCAAGCTCCCAGTTAACTTTTTTTTTTCCTTCCAGTACTTAAAATATATCATTCCATTTCCTTCTGGCCTACAAGGTTTCACTGAAAAATAAGCTAATAATCTTATTGAGAATCCCATGTAAATAATGAGTTGTTTTTCTCTTGCTGTTTTAAAAATCCTCTCATTGTCTCTGGCTTTCAACAGTTTGACTATAAATGTTCTCAATAGTGTGGGTCTCTTTGGGTTTTCCTACTTGGAGTTCATTGAGGTGTTTGGATTTGTAGATTTATGTTTTCATCAAGTTTGGGGAGCCATTATTTATTTAAATGCTCTATTCATATATTCAAATATTCTTCCCACCTCTTCCTTTCTCTCTTCTCCTTCTTGAACTCCCAGAATGTATAGGGTGGTCCATTTGGTGGTATCCCATTGGTGAACTTGAGTAAAATGTGTATTGTATTTTTGGGCAGAGGATCTGTTCAGTTTTATTCATTCTTTTTCCTTTATGCCCCTCAGACTCAGTAATTCAATTGCCCCATCTTCAAGTTTACTGATTCTTTCTTCTTCCTGCTTAAATCTATTGTTGAACTCCTCTAGTGAATTCTCCATTCCTGTTACCATACTTTTCAGCTCCAGAATTTCTGTGTGGTTCTTCTTTATATTTTCTATCTCTTTATTGATAGTCTCATTTTATTCATGCATCACTTTTCTGATTTCTTTTCATTCTTTGTTTTTATTTTCCTTTAGACCTTTAAGCATATTTAAGATAGTTATTTTAAAGGCTTTGTTTAATAATGTGTGGATCTCCTCAGTGACAATTTCTGTTAATTTATTTTGTTCCTTTGAATGGACCATACTTTCCTGTTACTTTGTATGCTTTGTAATTTTTGTTGATAATTGGACATTTGAATATTATAATGTGATAACTCTGGAAATCAGATTCTCTCCCTTCCCCAGAGTTTGCTGGATGTTTTGATTGTTGAAGGATATAGTAGTCCATCTGTTTCCCAAACCCTTTTTGCAAAGACTATATTCCATCTCATGTGTGGTCATTGTAGTCTCTGTTCCTCAGCTTGTGTTCAATGAGGTTTTGACAGAGATTTCTGTGAACACCAAGAGCTAACAAATCAGCCAACCAACCAACCAAACAAATGAAACATACCTCTCGCAGTATGCAGATTGTCTCTGTGCTGGACATTCCTTCAATACCTAGCCAGTCTTTTTTTTTTTTTTTAATTTTTTTTTAAATTTATTTATTTGACAGAGAGAGAGACAGCGAGAGAGGGAACACAAGCCGGGGGAGTGGGAGAGGGAGAAGCAGGCCTCCCGTGGAGCAATACCTAGCCAGTCTTGAACTGAACCTGAAGATCAGCCCAAGGTAAAATTTTAGGATCTGCTCAGGTCTTTTCTGAGGATGCATCTTGCCCTGAAAATGCACGTGGCTTTCAAAATTCCCCCTGCATACATGGCTGATTTGAATTTCCTAATTTCCCTAAGAAAATTTCCTCAGCTTTAGCTCTCAGGCCTTAGATGGTCTATTATATATTTCAACTGTAATCTTTTGCCCCAGACATCTGAAGGTTTTTAGTGGTTTTTGGTTTTTGGTTTTTTTTTTTTTTTTGCAGTGCTTTTGATCAGTACTTGCTGTTTTTCCATCCTGAGTTCCAAGTTAGGTGGAACAGAGATAAGCACTCTTATCGGTTGAATTGTGTCTCCCCCCCACCCCACATTCATACATTGAAGTACTAACCCCCAGTACCTCAGAATGTAACTGTATTTGGAAAGAAGATCTGAGAAACAAACTGAGGGTTTTAGAGGGGAGGGGGGTGGGGGGATGGGTTAGCCTAGTGATGGATATTAAGGAGGGCATGTATTGCATGGAGCACTGGGTGTTATATGCAAACAATGAATCATGGAACACTACATCAAAAACTAATGTTGGGGCTCCTGGGTGGCTCAGATGGTTAAGCGTCCACCTTCAGCTCAGGTAATGATCCCAGTGTCCTGGGATCGGGTCCCGCATCGGGCTCCCTGCTAGGCGGGGAGCCTGCTTCTCCCTCTGCCGCTGCCTCTCGCTATCTCTCTCTCTGACTCTCATGAATAAATAAATAAAACAAACAAACAAAAAAATAAAAAAAAACCAAACTAATGTTGTAATGTATGGTGACTAACATAATAAAATAAAATTTAATTTTTTTTAAAGATTTTATTTATTTATTCATGAGAGACAGACAGAGAGAGAGAGAGAGAGAGGCAGAGGGAGAAGCAGGCTCCCAAGGAGCAGGGAGCCTGATGTGGGACTCGATCCCAGGACCCTGGGATCATGACCTGAGCTGAAGGCAGACGCTTAACCATCTGAGCCACCCAGGCGCCCCATAATAAAATAAAATTTAAAAAAAGAAGATCTTTAAAGAGGTAATTAAGGTTAAATGAGGTCATCAGGGTAGGCCCTAATCTGATACAAATCGTGTCCTTATGAAAAGAGGAGAAAAGAGATGCTAGGGATGTGTGTGCACAGAGGAAAGACCATGTGAGGACAGAGTTGAGAAGATGACTATTAGCAAGCCAGGGAGATAGTCCTCAGGAGACACCAATCCTGCTGACACCTGGATCTTAGACTTATAGCCTCCAGAACTGTGAGAAAGTAAATTTCTGTTGTTTTAGCCACCCGGTCTGTGATATTTTGTTTTGACAGCCCTAGGAAACTAATACAAGTGCCTTGCATTAGTCCTTCTGGTAGCACACATTGATTAGAATAGGCAAACAAAATAATTTGTGAATAATGTTTGGTCTGCCCCCCTCCAGAACCAAGAACCAGGGTTCCACACTGAGAATGCAGGTTGCCACTAATTCAAAACCCAAACCACTGCTGGGGAGGGAATGGGGCAAGAGTGAGTAAAAAAACAACACAAAATTTTCCTACCATTTGAAGTTGGCTTTTTCTTAATTCAGCAGTTTCTTGGCTACCACAAACTTTTGACTGTTTTCTAGAGTTAACTCTGACAAAGTTAGTTCTGACAGTTTCTATCTACTTTTTGATGTTTCTCTGGGGGAACAAGAGCTTGGACCTGCCTACTCTGCCATTTTGTTAACATCAGCCTCCTCCTCCCCAAAACTTTAATACGGTCTTGTGAATTATGGTGTTCCTGAAGGAGAACATAGAGTGTTATTGTTGTTTTTCAGATTTATTTGACCATAGGAGGTTTTTTGTTTTTTAAATAGACCATCCTTTTAATGAAGCACATTTCAAAGATGGCAAGCATTCTGCACAACATAGTTTCGAAAATGCTGATCCACATTTTTCTTTTATTAATTCAGTTAACAAAGTCTTGTTGAACAATAAATATGTTAGATGATAATAATAAAACTATGACTAAGACTAAAGGCAATCATAGGGCTATAATAAAGCTCTGCACTCCTGCCAAGGAGGGGATGTTTTATTGGGGGCTGCAGGGTAAGTGCCTGGGATGGAGAGGTAATGGAGGAAGAACAAAGAATCAGTAAAGATCAGCTTAATCTTTCTCACTTATCTAAGACTAAATTTATGTAATGATCCTGTGGTCTAGAGATATAACTTAGGGATGCAAGTGAAAAACTCTGCTTGTAATCAGATTTGATAAATGTATTAATTCCTGGATGAGTTCTCTTAAAAACTCAGTGCTCTGGATGATGGGTCAGCAACACTTTTTTGTAAAGGGGCAGATAGTAAATATTTTAGGCTTTGTGAGCCACAGAGTTTCTGTCACACCTACTCAATTCTGTTTTTGTAGTGAAAGTAACCATAGACAGTATGTAGGTATGGCTGTGTTCTAGTAAAACTTTACAAAACAGGTGGTAGATTAGATTTTGCCCATGGGCCGAGTTTGTTGAGCCCTGCTCTGGGCTCAGAGTAGGAGGTTGGTGAACAGCAGAAATTGTGTGGAATTCTAGGATTTTTCCACACCTATGAGTGAGGACCACCCATGAACATGGAGGAGCATAGGGACTGTCTGTAGGATTATCTATAATCAGTTTAATACTGTGATTTTTGGCATTAAAAAAACCTACTTTGGCAGCAAGGTTGGATGAGAAATGATGTCCTTTGAGCCAGCTGCACTGTTGTGGGTGAAAACCATTAAGTTTAAGTTAGACTGCTATGTTATTGCAAGAGCTAGGAGGCAGTATGGAAGAAAAATAGGCACTGGCCAGATAATGTGGACAACACAAACTTAGTATATTTGACTCAGTCATTATATTTAATATGTTCTCTATCTTGTATATTTAAAACCTGAAACCAATTTTTATAACTTCGACCATGGTAATGAAAATTGTATCTATTATTCATAGTGACTATATTAATATAAATCCATATATATATATATATACATATATATAAAATATATATGTATATATATATATATATATATAAAATATATATGTATATATATATATACATATATATAAAATATATATGTATATATATATCTGTATTGACCATAGCTTTCTAAGTTAAGAATAAATATTATTTTTTAAAAAGCTTCATGATGGATTCTATTTAAAAATAAGCAGCAGAGACAAATATTATATGATATCACTTATTTGTAGAAACTATAAAAAAAAACCAACTTCACAGAAACATAGAGTAGAGTGATGGGGCTTTGGGTGAGAGAAATGGGGAGATGTTGGTCAAAAGATACAAACTTCCAGTTATAAGATGAATAAGATATTGGGATATAATGTACAGCATGGTGACTATAGTTAACAATACTATATTATATATTTGAAAGTTGCTAAGTGAGTAGCTCTTAAATGTTCTCACCACAAAAAAGAAATTGTAGTTATGTGATATGATGGAGGTGTTAAATAACACTACGTGGTAATCACTTGTGATTAATGCTATAGTGGTAATCATTTTGCAATATATACATGTATAAATCAACACATTGTACACCTTAAACCTACACAATGTTATATGTTGATTATATCTCAATAAAGTTGGAAAAAATTTAAACAAGGGCTGCAGCAAAGATTTAAAAAATAAGCGTTAGGAAAGAATAGGAGATCTTGTGTAACTCCAAAACAAGTAGTCACTATTCATTAGTTTTGCCTCGAGAATGTTATTTTCCAACATCATTTTAAGGAGAAGGATTTAAGAGCAGAGGGCATTCTTTGAGTTCCAAGATGAAAACGTTATTTTTTTCTCTTGTCACAAATAGGCAAGAATGGCATTTTCATTTTGCGTTTTATTCCTAGTAAATAATTTAAAGTGTCATTAAGTACCATGGTTGCTTTAGTGTAAGACCCTTGGATGGGAATGGAATATTAAATATATGTGCTTGATTTATACATGAATTAAGTTTCCTTTGGAATAAGATTTTTGTCTAGCAGAAAGATTCTGCCATTGGCTCAAGAGATAAAAGGGGGAAAATAAAGCACACAAAGGAAGCAAGAAGATGTATAGTTAGGGGTCAGAGCCTTGCTATTTGAATGGGGAGAAGCAGTGTTTCTTATGATGGCTTCCTGTGTTGCATGGTGCTTTGATGCCCATGAAAGAGAGAGCCTTGGAGAATGGGAGGATTGCAAGGGGGAGGGAATGGCTTTTCATGGTGTAGTCCCTTTATGAGGGGTGATTTGAGGCATCTAATCTGAAAGAAGGGAGGTTTTTTTTTCAAATGTCATGATTGTAATTATAAATGACTACATAAACTAAGTGACCCATTGCATTATTTTAATCTTCTTGATAATTCACCATGAATGAATTATATACCATTGGTTCTTCTGTTCAACACATGGTTGCTGACATCCAGGTCTGTGCAAAGGGCAAACTATTTAGAGAAGTAAAGAAGTTGGCCATTTACTGATTCCCACAGCTTATAAGATAGTCCAGCAAACCATTTGCTTTGGGCCAGCCATGTTGATAAAATGATGAAATTGACAGATAAAGCAATTAATTAGCACCTAAGGTAGCTTAAATATAGAGAACCAAATCACTAATGGCTACCAGTTGTCAAGTGCTCTCACACAAGGATGAGTGAATGGACAGATGAACACATAGCTCAGATCCATGTCAGAGGGCTTTGAGAATGTTAGCAAGTTTCTATTTTTTTTCATGCTGTGGATTTCTCTATGATTTTAAGACAAAGGATAAGACAGGGACCATTATCTCATATAGGATGATTACTTTTAAGAAAGAAAGTGGGTGCTATTGATAATTACACAGAAACACCAGGTATAAACCAGGACTGTCCTGAGAAAACCTGGACTTTGGGTCATACTACTCAGATATTTTTGAAGTATGGTGACTACAGTCTGTCTTGTTTTTGCCACTAGCTCTGTTTATTTCCACCTGTGAACTTTAAACAGTACAGAAACTCTTAGTCTTTTATGTCTTCTGTAGAATGGGAATAATGATGCTTGCCTTGATGTTAATTGTGAAAATTAGTAGTAATGTATGGAAGACACATAATAGTTGCTCAATAAATTGTAGTTTATTCATAGTAATATTAGTAGTATTAGTATCATTATTACAAGTTCATGGGATTGTCAAAAATATGCCTATGCAGGAGGGGTGTCATTAAACCCATTTTAATATAGAGTAAACTGAAATGTTGAGACTACAACTTAGATCTCCTGACATTTTCTGTGCTAATCTTGACTGAAATAATGCCCATCTCATCCAATTTTCTTTCTCTTCTCTCTGTAAACTCTGTTTTTTCTCAGCTCTACGGAACTTTTTAGCAGGATCCAACCACCTTTTATAACTTTCTTTCTTAGAGAAGTTATGCATAAACATTCCTTTTGTTTGGGCAACCACATAGCACTATGGGTTTGAGATCACTGCTGCTAGCTTCTTTATTTAAAATAAGGTTTCTCAACCTTGGGATTATTAGCATTTTAGGCCAGATCATTCTGTGTTGTGGGAGCTTGTCCTGTGCATTGTAGGATGTGGAGCAGCAGCCTTGGTTTCTACTCATTAGATGCCAGCAGCTCCCCAACTTTCATGGTCCCTATTGTAACAACCAAAAATGTGTCCAGACATTGCCAAATATCCCCTGGGAGAAAAAAAAAATCACCCCTGGTTGAGAACCACTAGATTATAAAAAGAAGGTAAAAATGGCAGGATGAATGGAAAGGTTTTTTAACACGGGTTATATGTTATGTAATAATGAAATGAGCTTCAGATAATTCTGCTTAGCCAAATATATGTTAGGGTCATATTAAAATATTTTTGGTCCTGTGACTTTCTCATAAGAACTCTCATGAAACATATACCCCTTTGTTGGGTTCAGGAAATTAAATTTGGTGATTCTTTGCAGGCATTTACTGAATTCTGGACATTTCCATCTTATAAATCTTCAGTCATTCATTAAATCAACAAACATTTATTGAGTACCCATTATGTACCTGGTATATATTTGGTCTTCTACTAATTATCATTTACATTAGATGGTGAGTTGTGGGACTAAATATAAGAAAATCAGGCATTATGGACAAGTCAGAAACAATTTGCTGAAAAGCCCTTGAGTCATCCTGCAAGAAATGTCAGATGGAACAAAAAGTGTGTGCCTATCCAAGCATCTCACATAGGGCATTTTTGTTAAGCCTCTTTCTAATAAAAGTGAACTACTGCTTTTTTGTTCATTGTAAGATCATAGTGACCTTAAAGTGAACAGTTTTTGTTCTGGGATATTTAGGGCATTTTGCCTGTGGTGACAAAGTTCATTTACTATTTTAAAGATCTCAGAGACTAGATGTAGACCTTCATGTTGGGAGTAATTTGTAAGTGTAATCTACATATATTTCTGTTTATGCTGTCATAAAATGTCATCAGATGGAGAATTGCTAAGAAAAAAAAAAACATGAGATTCTTGCTATCTTGGGATTAGGGTCGATAATAAATAAAGACCTATTTAGTCTTAAAAGAAGACAATTTTAAATGTCATTTGGAATTAGTTTTGAAATGAAGAGATCTAAGAATTTCTCATGAACCCAAATGATATTTCCATTGATTTTAGGAAGTAACAAAAATAAAATAAAGAAAACTTTCTTTCATGTTAATTGGATCCTTTACTACTTTGCAAAATGAAAAGCAAGTTCAACAACTTGTTAGGTCCTAACAAATTGAAAATAGATTTGTTTTGCATTAATAATTTCTGAAGAAGGAACTATGCTGCATTTAGGTTTATAATAATGGAATTGGTAGGTGCAATCTACCCACATATACATATATGTTTCCATGTTCAAATCTTCTCATGCTTCAAAGTCTAGTTCAAATGATACCTACTCAGTGGGTTTTTCTGTGATTCTCCCCACTTGAATATCATCTTTCCATAGCCCCACAACTCTTTATCATGTTGTATTATGGTCAAGTTTTCATATGTGTCTAACCATTTCTAGTATGCTCTAGAAGGGTTGTGGTTCAGATCTGATTCACTATAACGTTTTCCAAAGCATTTAAGTATAGTCCTAAGCATATAGTAGACATTCAATGAGTGCTCAATGAATGTTATTGATCAGAATATAAGCCTTTTTGTGTAGGAAATGCCAGTGGCATTCCAAGAAATCCATGCATTTCCATTTCATTTCAGAACAACTTTCAATATGGGACATTTTAACTTTTAAATCAATTGGCCTCCATCCCTTCATCTTCAAAGGGTAGTTCATTGAAATGGTTGTTCATTTAAATCAATTGTCTCATCTCACTCTCATGAAATCAGAAGTGAATTCTGTTTGCTATCTTTCCAGAACACTCAGCAGAATGAGAAAATTATGACAAGAACATGATAGTCACCAATGAGTAGCATTGCAACATGGCCCTTTGAAACTACTACTGAGCTGTCCTGTTTGAGGTGGGGGTCGGGAAGCTTCTTGACTGTTTCCCTCCCTCCTAACGTCATCCCTCACTAGTACAGCATGAAATAATGGGGGGAAAATCATAAGCTCCAGAGCTAGAAGAACTGGATTTGAATCCTGGCTCTGCTGTGTACTATTTGTGTGACCCTCTGTAAGCTGCTGAATCACTCTGGGCTCCTCATCCACAAAAGAAATATCTTCACCAAATTCTCAGGTCCATTGGGGGGACTGAATGTGATTGTGTGAATGAAATGCCACTGATTTCTTTTTTCTTACCATCTCCATCCCCTACCAAAAAAGAATCTTCCTCTTAAACCTTGAGATTTTTCCCTTTATTTAACAACCAGATGTACTTTTCTCAAGCACCCTATCTCTGCCCTGCATTTTATATGCTCATCCCCACTCACAGGGTTGAGAAAAAGAGAAAAAGACCTGGATTTTAACAGTATAAATAGGCTCTAGAAAAAAAAAAAAATATATATATATATATATAATCTCCTCTTTGTTGGAGAATCATGAATGTAGGGGGGGAAATGTGCTTCCATATTACCTGATTCTGATTCTATGGGAGGTATTTTACAATTCCATGAATTTTATAACTGATAGCAAGGTATCTTTTGCTTAGAGACATGTAAATTCTGTCCTGTCCTGTCCTGTAGAAGTTCAAGTGACTGCCCTCCCCCACTGTGGAAGAGGCTAGTTTTGCCTCCTTTTGCACGTTCATTTCAGTATTCTTGATCTATAAATGTGTCTGTTCTTTGGATTTTCTTTTGAACTGGCTATACCATCTCTCTGGTTCCCTCATTGATTAATGAGTTAAATAAAATCTGTAACATGTATTCATTTTGTATCTGCATTAGAGTCATGATTTTACATTTATAAAAAAATTATCTGTTAATGCAAGGGTTTTTGTTTTTGTTTTTGTTTTTTTTTTAAAGATTTTATTTATTTATTTGAGACAGAGAGAATGAGAGACAGAGAGCAGGAGAGGGAGGAGGGTCAGAGGGAGAAGCAGACTCCCTGCCGAGCAGGGAGCCCGATGCGGGACTCGATCCCGGGACTCCAGGATCATGACCTGAGCCGAAGGCAGTCGCCCAACCAACTGAGCCACCCAGGCGCCCTGTTTTTGTTTTTTTAAAGAAATGATTACCCTTTGGAAGTGTTAGACTCAGAACCAGGATTTGGAAGCTTAGAGACCTAAATTCTGTTCAAGGCCACTGCACTGCTGGGCAACCCAGCTCTTGGGTTTTGCTGCCAAAGGAGATCTTAGAGCACCATGTCTGCCAATATATAGTACCTAAATTCTCATTTCCCTCCGCTTTTCCTATGTGGCTTCCACAAATAAGGGACTGTTTTCTCATTAGGCATTCTGCACCATTTCTCTGAGGGTAGGAAGGTCACCATTGTACTGTTAGGAAACAGAGGTTTTCTGTGTCAGCAAGAGATCTAAAAATAGAAGCCAGAGTTCCTGACATGCACTCTTCTCTACTAACAACTAGGCCAGCAGCTTCACTACTACAGAAGGAAACCCTAAAATTATGATGTTTGTGGTGTTTACGTGTGCTCAAATTTGACTAATAGGCCCCTAGCACTTATGTAGTATAGCGCTTCCATGTCTCTTATCTCATGCTACACTATGCATCTTTGTAATTCAGTTTTATTAAAAGGACATTTATTGGACTTCTTTATATTGGGTGTTTACTTAGTTTGGGTTACGCTGAAGTCAAGGACTCAGGTGGAAGTAGTTTATTAAAGAGGTGAATGATACACCAGTTGGGAAGTGGGGAAGAGAGACAGGGTAGGGAAGGAAGCTAAGAAAAGGTAGTTTAGCAAGTCCATTATTCTTTGAGGAAAAATGAAGCTTTATCCTATGAGCAACTCTGGAAGGCACACTCTTCTGAACTATGCTACCCAGGGGAGGAAGGAGCTGGGGTATTTTATGTCAATTACCATCCGTCATTGAATGAGAGTACTCTCAGGGGGCATTAATTCATCTTCACATCTGATCTGCCATGGCAGTGGAGAGAGTGGCTTAGGTCGGAGAAAGCCCTCAAGCAAAGAAATGCAAGTGTTGGCATTTGGAAGTCAGACGGTGCACTGAGGTGATAAGGGATTGGGGATATGGTCTAGGGGCTTACAGTGGTGCCTCTAAGGTGCTGGGAATACCAAAATGTACTCAATTCATGCATTCAATAAACTCACAATCTGTTATGGCACAAAGACATTAATTAGACTAACTGTAATATAATGTGATAATAAGGGAATATTTTAAGGGAATGTAGCAGAGGTGATGATAGTAAGGGAATATTTTAAGGGAATGTAGCAGAGGTGATGAATCATGCATGGGACAGGAGAAAGGGAAAGAAGAGGAAGGATTCTTTGTAGGAAGGTTGATGTATTTCTTTATACACAGAGGAGGGGAAAGATATGGCTCTATTTTATTAAAAGTACATATTATTAGCCAAAGCATAATCAGCAATCAAAGGTTGAACCTGCATTATTGTTCTTTTTATTACATATCCTTCCTGAAATTGAGAGGCCTCCAAATTTTGTATTGTTTGAGATTTTTTTAAAGTTGTGGAGAAACTGTCCTCCATCAGGATTTTAATATCCTATATTTCCACATCCATCTCACTGTGATAGGATCTCTGATACTAAGCTGAGTACGGCTGTCCCTCCAAGAATGAAGAAGCTAAGTGGCCTCCTCCCATTCACCACAGCTGAGTTCACACTTGAAGTAGAGGATGTCATTCTCCCATTAGACATCGTCACTTCCTGTGAGCCCATGACAACAAGCAGGAACATCACTTTAGGACCTTGGCTGGGTTATGATTCGAAGACATGAAAGTCTGGATGCTTTGCTAAAGAAATACAGTGGGGTTTGTACTCCTAATCCTTTCACTCTAGAGACAAGATTTGTTGAAGCTTTTAATAGGCTCTAATTTGTGTGTTGTGCCAAACACAATAGAGCAGTGTTGTAGAAAAGAATCCTTTGATGAGAAATGGCCCCATTCCCAAATTCTCAGGGAATGGAGGTAGAAAGTCCCTCAAGTTAAAAGGCAAGAATCTTCCTAAGAGAGTCTTCTCTCTGGGGATTACCCTGCATTCATGCATGCCTCCTCAAAAGTTCCCTTCCAGTCAGATGCGCTGTTCATTTGCAAACACAGACACTGGTAGTCTGCCTAGGCTACTGTAAGGAACAGCACAGTGGGTCAGTATGTAGGCTCCAGCACGAGATAGCCTGAATTTGACCAGCTGCTCTGCGTCTCTCAGCTGTGCCAGCTGGAAGGATTCTGACCATCAGTTTCTGGATCTGGAAAAAGGGAATTGGTAATAGTAGTACTTGTCAATTTTGTAGGGAATAAATGAGATTCTGCATGCAGCACACTTAACATGTTGCCTGACGCATCCTGAGGCACTCGTTATCTCTGTAGACCCCACCTGTGGGTCAAGTTCTACCTCTTCTTTACACTTCAGCCATCATCACCTCCCTTCCTCAGAACTCCTAGTGTCCATGACATAATTCCATACCTAGCTGCATGTTCATATAGTGAAGAATTGACTTGTGTTGCTCAGACTTGTTTTATGTGTATTATTTCATTTGTTCATCAAGATGACACATTTAGAAAGGACAGTGACTGTCCTGGTACTGCTTTCAGTAAATTCCCAAAGTACCTAGAAGTTAGGCCCATTCCTAAGTCTTTCTTCCAAATACTTTGTGATTAATTTTTACCTTGCTACAAAGTAAACTTGAATTGTACATAAGCAGCCCCTGCTTCTTCTGCTTAAGAAAAGCCCACGTACATTGTTTCAGAGAGCAGTGTCCTTAGTTCTTAAAGAACATTATTCCAGCAAGCAGCACATAAATCTTCCCTCTCCTATTCTCTTTGCAAGCTTGGGCTCTTCATATATGTTGGAAAGTTATCATGAAGAGAATCGAATTGCAGACTTCAGGTCCCAGACTTACCATTTGTTCCCACTATGTCTAAATGATTGAGATTATTAAAGGAAAACATTCCCAGAGCCCAGATAGTAAACTGCACTAAGAAGGAGGCCATCAGACTAGAGAAAATGCCAGATGCTTTTGGTATATCATAGTCAGCATTTTTCTGGGATATATTTAAACACATCACAAATTTGTCCTGAAAGAAGATGTAAAAAAATGACTACAAAATGCCATTAGTCAGAGACAAAATCACAGAATGTGTAACCTGTGAAGAAGCAGTCACTGTATCTCTTCTTTCCTCAGCCACTAGCTGTCTCCCCACCCCCACGATCTGCAAGCTAGTTCCAGTATATTCCAAGCAGAAAGCTGTTGGGTGATTGGAGAGAAATCAGCTTTGCTCATTCATTTAATCATTCATCAAATATTTATGAAGGATTAATAATGTGCTCAAATCGGAAGATATAAAGTTGAATAATAAACAGATTCTGAGGAAAATGCTTCAAAGCCTCTCGCAAGCCTCTAGACTCACAGCCCCCAGCATGGCTGTGTAATTAAGAAATGGATGCAGGTCTCACTCATGAACTTGGTGTACAGCAACACAATCCTGGGATTGAAAGCTAGCTCTACACCCTTACTAGCCATATGACTATGAACGACCACTGTGCTCTCTTTTCTAAGTTTCCTCAGTAGGAAAATAGGGATAGTAATAAAATGTACAGGGTATTAGAAGGATTAAATGAATGAATATGCAAAGTGCTTAGAAGAATGCTTGACACATGGTAAGGACTCAAGTAACATAAACTAATATTATTATTATTAACTCTTTCTGGGCCCGTACAATGAAAAATGGTGTGAAATACATGGATAGATGCAGCAAGGAATAAAGGGTTGGCCAAGAAGGCAAATGATGGATATCTTGGGCACTGAGCCCCTTTACTTCCCTCATCTTTTGTCTGAGTATTACACACAATACCTTCTGGCTTCATCTTCTGGGTCTTATGTTTAAAATAATCTCCCTACTCACTAAGCCTACTGATAAGTGAATTTTATTAGAAAATTCTGTTTTTATGATGTATTTAAATTTTACAAAGGCTTCCTGAATGTCTGGGTAGACTTTCCTGATAGTAAAGAGGACCATCAAGACAAATCATCATGGGGCGGCTGAGTGGCTCAGTTGGTTAAGCATCTTACTCTTGATTTCAGCTCAGGTCATGATCTCAGGGTTGTGAGATTGAACCCCATGTCTTGGGAGTCTCTCCTTCCCTCTCCCTCTGCCCCTCCCCCTGTTTTCTCTCTCTCTCTCTCTCTCTCTCTCTCTCTCTCTCTCTCTCTCTCCAAAAAAAAAAAAAAAGACAAAACATCAAAAATCTGGTGCTCTTTTCCAGCTTAATGATGACTATACTGAGGACCAGCCCATACCAGGGGCAGTGACTCCTCTGTGGGAGATGACAGAGCATGACTTGACCAAAAAAAGAGAGGCCATTGGATGTGAGCTTACCCTGACTACCTTCCTCTACACCTGTAAAACTTACTATTGGAGTAAGGAAGTGATATTTCTCCTTGAGTGCACAGGTAATTTCTCCATCTGTCCTGATGACATTGCTCTTTTCTGTCCTTTCTGTCCTCTCTGCTTCATCCATTATCTCCTATGTCTCTTGTACTTTCAATCTACTTTTCCCTCATATCACAAATGCATTCTTTTCATTTTAATATAAAAACAAACAAAACAAAACAAAAGCCTCTCTTCTCTCAAACTCTTTAAGCCAATATCTGATTTCCCTTTTTCTCCCTGGCATTAGTCTTTTAAATGAAAATTCTACACACTCTTTTCTCCACTTTCTGAAATCTCATTCACTCGACAACCAGATACAGCCTAAGCTTTTGTTTCCCTATTCTAGAGAAATTTTGCCCTTGCTAAGGTTAAAAAATGTCCCAGTGACAAAATCCAATGGTCTGTTTCCTCACCTCTTTCTATCCAATGGTCCTGCTACACTTGGCATGGTTGATGTCCTCATCCACAAAACTCTCTCTTCCTTTAACATCAGTGACTACATCTTTTACTGGTTCTCTTCCAGACTTTCTGATGACTGCTTCTCAGTACTTTTTGTTGAGTCCTTCTCTTCCCCCACTCCCTCAATGTCCATGTGCATGTAAGTCTCATCCTTATTCCTCTTCTCTATTCTTTCTACACTTTAACACTGATCTTAGTTGATACTGTCACATTCTCATGACTCCCATTCTTACATTTCTAGCCCTGACGTCTCTTCTTGGCTTCAAATTAACATTTTTAACTGCAGGTTAGACATCTCTGTGTGGATTTGTAACAGTCATCTCAAAAACATGCCCAAAACTGAACTCTTATTATCTTCCTCCCTCAGTGTCTTCTTCCTCTTATATCTCCTCTTTGGGTAAACAAAATCACCATCTGCTCAGTTGCCTAACCAGGAACCTTGAGGCAAACACTATTCTTTCTGTTGTACCCTCCATATCTTGTCTAATGCAATTTGGCCTTAAATTTATCTTGTTAATCTGGCTTCTGCTTTCTAATCCCATTGTCACTGCCTAAGACTAAACCTTCACTATTTCTACCTTGTGGGTGATTGTCATGGCACCCTGATTCCCCCTCTTTCTAGTATACCATTTGAAAGGTATCTTGAGTTATCTTCTTAGAAACCACATTTAATTATGCACCTTCTCTGTTTAAAAATCTTGATTGCTTTCCTGTTACTTAAGGTTAAATTTCAATACCTTAATGATCTCCTTAATACTCTGGCCCTAACTTCACTCTCTAGCCTCATCTTCTATGCCCCCCTCCTTTTACTTCCTCTAGGTATACTCATCTTTTGTTATCCCCCAAGCTAGCCATTTTCTTTCTGGACATCAAGAGTTCCCTATCTGAAATTGCTTTTTTCATTCATTGAATACCTACTCATCTCTCAAGACCCAATTCAAACATCACCTCTTTTATGAAACTTAGAGCTACTTTTTTTTTCTCCTCTGTAGACTGACCTCTCACATATAAAGGACTCTCCAAAGAAATATAAAGATCATCATTAGTAGTAGGTGCCTTAGTTGGGTTTCCTAGGCTTTGTGAAAATTTTTTGTCCATTGCCTCATAATCTGGGAGAATCCTACACCTTGAAAGCCACTCTTTGATTTTTGATGAAGCTGGAAGACGAGGCTCAAAAGGAGAATTTTAGAGGAGAATCAACCACAGGCTCACTGGTTGGAAGGAGTTATGGGCTATAACCCTGAAGGGAATCTGATATTACCTTAGCAACTGGAACTCACTGGCAATTCAGGTATATCCAGTATTCACAATGAGTATCATTTGGGTACATTGGTTTTATTTACTAAAACCGCAGGCACTGGATAGGAAAGTTGCCTCAGGCCAGTGGATCCTATTTGGGTATGTTTGATGCCACTATACATCCCTATTCAGAACTGGGCATGGAAAATAAAGCTTTTTATACGTGGGATGTTGACCCTGGAATAGTGGTAAAGTAGAAGGAGATGGGATAGAAAAGTTGGAGGTTAGAATTTTGGTAAATTAATAATTCTCCTCTTAATTCTCCTCTACTTGGTGCCTAGCACAGTGACATATGCACAATAAATGCTTGATATTTATCTATATGTGAGTGAATCCACTCACTCAACATTAAACATTTATTAAGCTCCTACAAAGACAGGAAATGCATAAAAACCTGGGACTTCAAAGATAAATTAAACTCACTCTGTAATAGAAAGGGGGGGCAGTTATGTTAAAAATACATTCAATGTGTGCTGCGCATACTTTCTCTCTCTCAAATAAATAAATAAATCTTTAAAAAAATACATTCAACGAAGTATTGCAGATTGAGTGTCTTTATCTTCATTCTTTAAATGATGACCTACATTCTACTCCATCCTAGGTTTTACGTATCTGGAAATGTAGAGTTGCTTTAAGTCATGTCTGGCAACAAAATAACTTTTTCCTTCCCCCTAAATAACAAGAATGGTAAACAAAATTCCAGCTGTTTTCCATTCTGAGAAATGCATAAGGAGCCAAATGAGATAATGTATGGGGGGAAACTTCATGCATTTTAAAAGAATCACGAATATTACCAGATAATAATTTATTATTTTAGTTTAATTGTTCACATCCAACTTTGCTTTAGTATAGATTCTAGGAATAAAGATTGGTATTGTACGTTTTCCTATTCATTTGATAAATGTTTATTGGCCTGACCTACTGTCAGATGTTGGGGATACAGTGGAGAATGAGATAAGCCCAATCTCTGGCCTCCTTGAACTAGTCTAGGAGTGAGAGAGACAGGAAAGCAGCTAATCACAACAGAGATTATAGACTGAGCATGAAGGACAGGATGGACTTAGTAGTTGAACAGAGGCTTTCTGGAGGAAATGATACTGATGCTGAGGTCTGTAGGATGAGTAGGCATTAGGCTGCTGTAAAGGCAGGCACAGTGCAGGTAAATGAAAGTACAAAGCACCACAGACAAAAGGTTTGAGGAACAAGAAACGGGGCATTGAGGCTGGAACAGAGTGGGAGGGCATGGCTGGAAATGTGGAATGGTCATTTGAAATAGACAATATTGATTCTCCACCCAGGTTCCTTGGGTCCCATTTGTCATTTTGTGCCTCTTACCTCAGTGTGCTTTCGCTTCCAGTAGCCAAAACTTGTGCCCTTTCACAGAGGACTGTCCTGGGGCTACGGGAGGTCACTTGAAAAGAAATAGACGCATTTGGGAAATTTACTCTCCCTACCCACCTATGTACACGCTGAGGGCAGTCTTTACTCAGTAACTGACAGAGGGGAATATGAAAAGCCTCCTGCTCTCTTGCCTCCAGTCAGGAGAACCCCGGGATACAGCTTACACTGAAGTTTCCCCGGAAACCTTGGGGATCAGGTTGACCCTGCCTTCTGTTGGACTTTGCCTGAGATCACACCCATACTGGGTTTCCTCCCGTTCTTTTCTGATTTTATCGCTCTCCTACGTGTCTCTCCTGCTCACTTAGCCTTAATAAATTACTTGCACACAGGGTCTGTTTCTCAGAAATCTAACCTCAGATAGATGTAGTCAAAAATCTAACTATGAAGATCTTTATAAGCCATGCACAGGTGCATAAAGAAATGATAAGTCCCAGGAGAATTTCAAGAGTCATGAGAGGCCTAGAACATCGAGGATACTAGTATTTTGAGCTCTACACTCCCTTGGGTGACAGCTCAGCTTGCTTTTCCTGTGCATTCAGATAAAGATATAGCCAATCAGGCACCCCAGAGCAGCTGCACTATGAATTTTCTAAAAAAAGTATAGGAGTTTATTTCTGATCTTAGCTTGCCTTTAGAATCTTTTTATTATCCATTCTCTACTTCTTTGCCTTCTTTGCACCTGCCTCATCACCCCTCAGCAGTAAATAACTTTTTTCAAAGGTGTCGTTTTGCAATTTATATGGCATATTTCACGATGTCACTGATGGACACTTTTTGTTAGTACCCTCAACTGTGTTGCTCTATCGCTGAAGCAGATAATTTATTCTGACATTTATATAAAACGTTGGACACTGAGGGATACTTGCTCACTGGAGACTTTACATATGCACAGTTTATTATGGCACATATTGTTAGCACCTGGGTCCAGATTTTTATATAATAGTTTTCTTTTAATGTGTAGAGGAATGAGAAAGGTCCCATGGTGGAGGACTCATAACTCAATCATGGAAGCTTCATGTGTCAATCCACTTCCGCCATGCTCCACAAAGTTTCCTTCACCTAAGCTATTTTGCTGTTAACTGTACATTGGCACCTCTTAAATGAACTCAGTTAGGGTGAGTGGGTGCTATGGAAGACTCCAGGGGCCCTATGCAAACCCGGTTTCAAAAGTAGGCAGGAAATAAAAAATGTGTGTGTAATTATGCTGTTTGCAGAGTCTGTTTGACAAGTAGAAATGCGGAATTTTTTCCTTGGGATAACTGTGTTCTCTTGCTGAGGAAATCCTTTTTTTTTTTTTTTTAATTTTTGTTTTTTTAAGATTTTATTTATTTATTCATGAGAGACAGAGAGAGAGAGAGAGAGGCAGAGGGAGAAGCAGGCTCCCAAGGAGCAGGGAGCCCGATGCGGGACTCGATCCCAGGACGCTGGGATCATGACCTGAGCCGAAGGCAGACGCTTAACCATCTGAGCCACCCAGGCGCCCGGAAATCCTTTTTTTAAATGAGATTTAGGATATTTGCCCCAAGTCACAAATTCATACACTTTGCTGAAAGCCCAGCATTTTATAAACTTGGTTGGCATCAGGAGATCTATGGAACAGGAAGCCACCTGCTGGGTTTTAAGTGGGAATATTTGTTCAGAAGATTTGAATAAAGGATGAGCTTAAATGAGGCATATGTGCCTAATAAACAAATGTGAATATTGGAAATGTAGGTAGTACTTGGGGGGAAATAAAAGGAACACATATCCCAAACTGTGGGTAATTCCTCCTATTTTTGGAGAGCTGGAAAAAAATAGGCCTGCTAATATAGGATTAATTTGGTAAGGATTAGGTTGAGTATGCTGCTGGCCACAGAGTAGTCATTAACTCCAGAAAATGAAATAGGGATATTCCAGAGAAAATAAATACTGAATAGTGTAGCAACTTTGTTAACAAGCTATGATCTCAAATTTTAGAAGAAGCAGAGTGGCATTTTATCTATCAAAAATCCTCCTGAAAAAAATGGAAATTTTGGTGCCAGTTTTCCTATTTACGAGGCCTGGCATTGGGCCTATGTGACATTTCCTTTCAAAGAGGCATGATCTCTTCTTAAATTTTTATATTTTGGGAAGATACTATATACTTCATTTTGAAAGCAAATCTCAGAATCCTGGAGAAAATGTTATCTTCTTGTTCATATTCCCTGACTTCTGTAACTAAGGATTCAGCCCAAGCCATCTCCTCATCCCTTAATATCTAATGCCACTGTCTGCCTCCTAGAAATGGAGAAGGAGCAATGACATCAGGAGCAAATGATAGCAAGGAATTTGAGCCAGGCACCCAGGCTATATAAAACAAAATTTAACGACAGAGTAAGCAAACTGTGTGTAGGTTAAATAACTTTGTTAATCTTCACTTGGTTCCTCTCCAAGGTGCCGTATATCTAAGACTGCCAACCCCCAATCACCAGAAAAGCTTAAAAATTGGTATCGCATTATCTGTGGGTTGTACACTGGAATGTTAGCAACACTAATGCCATCACTGTGGATACCTTGAAGCAATGTTTCAAATAAAGGACTAGTCTCATACAGAATGTGTAGTGGCTCCATTATCAATATATCTTCACCTACTGTCTGAAGTAAGTGACATGGATCAGGAGCCATTGGTTAAATCTAAGGTAACTTTAATATTTCCCACCCCCTACTTTGTTCTCTATATTCTCCTAAGATCCTGGAGTAAGAAACAGGAAGAAAAAAATCATACTGGGTTATTTAACAAACTCTCTCAGAGAAAGAATGGGGGAAGAACTAGTAATAAAGTAGTGATTTAGTGATTATTTCAAAGACGTTTCTTTCTGCATCATCTTTATTGAAAACAATTTTCAATAGTTTTTCCTGGGAATTTACATATCTAAGTATGAAACATGATTAATTTTGAGAAGACTAACTTAGAATGTATTTTATTGCCAATAAACGAAGACCTTGGTTGTAAATCTACACAAGTTATTTAAGATAAATCTTGCATAATTTCAATTTGTTAAATGTGGGGGTTTTTTTTACTATGGATTCAAATTTGAAAAATTTCATTTCAAAGAGGTGATGGGGGAAAAATTCTAAACAAACAGTTGGATGGAAATTGTACAACCAGAAGATTTATCCATCTTGGAAAACTGCCTGAAAGAGAAGATGGCGATCCAAAAGGAAATTCTTCATACAGGCATGAAACCTTGTCAGAGCCTGCTGAAGAAACATCTTCAGTTCAAGGTTAAAGGCCACTTGTTTAAATATGTATCGGTTATTCAGCATTCAAGAAACTTAAAGACTAAAACAGAAGATTATTATCAGATCAAAGTATTTTGCTGTATTGACTGATGTCTTTTCTTTTGTCTTCAATGTTTGTTTTTTCAAAATGCCACTGTTTGCTCATTTATTCATGTAAATGAAGCCAGAGATAAATAGCTTGCAATAATATTTTAACTTGTACAGTAATTCTCTTGTGGCATCAGAATGCTAATGTTGACCATGTATCAAAATGAAAGCCACATTTACTGAATGCAGGGGCATTCTCACTCTTATGGATATTATCTTTCCAGCAGAGCATCATAGGTTTCTCATCATCATCATCATCATCATCAATTTTCAGGGCAAAAAAAAATCGTTTAGATTTATGGATTTTACCAAGACCACATTTTCCAAAGTGTATTCCATGAAATACTGGTTCCCTAGAATGTTACTCATTTAAGAAATCCATGATCAAATAAGTATAGGATAAGCGCCTATGTAAAAAAAGTTTTAAAAATATTTATTTGTGTATTTTTACTGCAAGTTTTCTCTAAACTTTTAATATGCTAATGAATATTGGAACTCTCTCAGAGGTTGTTTTGTAGAATTTCCCATTCTTATTTTCCATTTTTTCACTTTAAACCTTTTATCTGAAAACATTTCGTAGGATTAATGTTTTGAGAAATATTTTTGACCAGTTGCTGAACTAAAGAAACGTGGCAGCTACTTTTCCCAGAAGCAGCCTCTATACATGAATTTGCTACCTCTAAACTGAAAGCAAGACAAAATTGTAAATGGCTGATTTCTTCAGTAATCCCCTCATAAGTTTCCCGAGTCTTCACATAGAATAATGATCATCCTTGAAATATTGGGAGTTGAAATAAGATATGGGAAACTGAAAAAAATCTGGACAGAATTAATATTTCTCAGATGAAAGACCAATTCCCTAGGAAAATTGGATGTATCCAAGTTCTTCTGTGGGTGAATTAATAATTTATAAAAGCACATACCCCAGAATTTTAATTTAGAATATAAAGACCAGGGACTATCAAAGTTGGAAGTGACATAGACATCTTGGCCCAAATTCTTTATTTTTAGAGATGATAAAAATGAATCCTAGAAAGGTTAGGTGGCATGCTCCAGGTTACAGCTGACAAAACTAGAGTTCAAACCAGGCCTCATGAGTCTCAGTTTAGATTTTTTTTTCTCCTGTGCTATTCCCCACCCCACCCCCCAGCTTTTATTTGGTAAGGCAATCCCTGGTACACAGTATCTTGGGAAAAATACTACAAGAAAGATATAGGGACAAAATTTTCTCATTCTGGTCCTGCAGTGCTTAAACTTCGAGGACTTATGAATTTGTTCAAGTGAGTATTTTAAGATCCCATCATTCAGCAGTTCTGGAAAGGTAGAGCTGGAGAAGTGTGGGGCCCAGGTATGTGCCTTTTTAACAGGACTCATGCGGCTCTGGAGCAGGTGTTCTGAAAAGCGTGGTTTAAGAAAGACATCTGGTTGGTTGCTCATTTGGTTTAGTATTAAATCCTAAATCCTTTGCCTTCACATAGTCTATACAATGCTGAAGTACTAAAACCAGAGTTAACTCAAAGGAAAAAGTAAAATATAAGAATTCCATTGTGAGCATTGCACAGTGTATTTATAAATTATCCTGAATCACATCATCTAACGAGTTGCTACAGTGTGGTTTGCCAAATGTGTGTATCATTCACTTTTCAGAGACTTTGAGTTTCAAAGCTAAATATATTGACCCCTTGATCCTGAATACATTTTTGGGCAAAGAATGCTTTTCCTAAGAGAAAGCCTGATGAAAGAAATCTCAACTGCCTTCTTAGACACGAAGTGGTTCTTAGAAATCAACATTTTGAAGTATTTAAATGTAAATAAATCAGGGAACAGTAGATTATATTATCATCTATATACACTTGGGTTTTAAAAATGAAAGAAAAATTATGTGGCAAAGTGGTTCTGAGATTTTCCTCAAGTAGCAGAATTGCCATGATAAGTAGCTGTATTTCAGGTGCAGTAATCAAACCACCAAGGAGTGGAAAACAAGCAACTGTTCCTTCAGCCTTGCCATTTCTTTGAAATGCACACTACTCTGCTCCTGGTCTTCATGCTCTTCTAACCTCCACCCAATCTTTTATTCTTCTCTCTACAGCTCTATGTAGAACAGAAGAGCACAGAGGGAAAAAAATGTGTCTCAGAAATGCTGCCCCAAAGAGACTTGGCCTTAAGTCTTGTGCTCAAATCTAAGCCCACAACACATCCCAGCATAAGGAGCCTGGAGGGGATTGCCATGGGGCAAGCACAACAATACAGTATTGGAAAACATATAAACATATTAAATAGCCAGGAAACTATATTATTTTCATATACTCCACAGAAAACTCTTTCACTCTCTCTCTGTCTCCCTGTCTCTCTCTGTCTCTCTCTGTCTCTCTCTCTCTCTCTCTTTCACACACACACACACACACACCAGTCCACTGGTTGTGTCTCTTTCAGTTGTCTGTTTAGGAGAAGGAACTATCACCTTACATTATCTTCCTCTCTCTTCTCCGCCTTTGGAGGTATCATTTACTGTTGGGATAATTTATCCAAACAATATCCCTCTCTCACTTCCCTTCTTTCCCAAGACAATCAAGGAAGGCTTACTAAACTGATTATCAGTTTTGGAGATGTCTGCTCCACCACCTGAAGGTTGACGGATGGCTTTGCTCCTGTGTTGGCTCTGTGTTGATTATCTTCCATTTCCCGCCCAGAGACACTCTCTTCTCGTTCCTGTTCTTCTCTGTACCTTGGGAAACTGACCTTTTGGGTTTGCATCTTTGAGCTCCCTTGCCCTCTGACTTCTAGTTGGATTTGGCCAATGAGAGACTCCCACAAGAAAATGAAATACAGGAGGAAAGTGAGGTCAGAATATTTATTCTCTAGCTTTTTCCTGCTAGGACAGTACAGATTGACTACATTGCTCCACAGATCTCATTAGGTGGCCTGTCTATATAGCCACATTCTCTACTTTCTGGTAACCACTCCCCCCCCTTGCCTCTTCAGGTCTATTGTTGATAGTCCTGGAGTACTACACTCTCCTTTTGTGAGAGTGTATTACTCTCTCACACCCCATTGGAGTGTGCCATTTCTTTCCTGCAGAGGTCCTGGATGTTACAGCATTCAATTTACAAATTATATTCCAGTTTTTAGTGAGGTGAGAACTGACATTTAAAAGCTTAAATTTTGTTTACCACTGTATACTTAGCAAGTAATGTGGCACCTGGCACATAGTAACTACTCACTATTTAAGAGGAACAAACAAATGAATTGTGTGTTTAGACTCCAATATAAAGATGTAAAACTATTACATGTAATATTTTTTGTGCCCACATAGATGCTCCCTTGCCACAGATTTATTCTATTGCTTTGAAAATGCATGGGCAGGTGTAGCTTATTTTTCCTCAAGAAAATAAGCCCCCCTCCCATTAGAAAAAAAAGAAGAAATCGAAAACAAAACTTAGGGGATTCCTAGGTGGCTCAGTCGGTTAAGTGTCTGCCTTCAGCTCGGGTGATGATCCCAGGATCCTGGGATTGAGCCCCGCATCAGGCTCCCTGCTCAATGGGGAGCCTGCTCCCCCTGCTTCTGTTCTCTCTCTCTGTCTGTCAAATAAATAAATAAAATCTTTTTTTAAAAAAAAGCAAACAAAACTTAGGCAGTCACATTTGTGATAACTGCCTATTGACTTTCCATATTTTGACTTGATCCAGGATTTTCTTTTGCCCTCTTGGATAAATGTGTTAAGAAAACAGAGACACCTTTTGGTATACTCATGTTCATAAGGAAATGGTGGGTACACAAGCTAGGGCATGAGTCCAAGGCAGTGCCCAGCTTTCCTCTTTTACTTGCCCCATGACCACACTTGGTTGGCTAGCCAGACTAGACTCCAAGAGAGTAACCCAGTGGCTTTATTTTTAAATGTCCTGCTCACTTAAGAATACCACGTAGAGACCTATTCCTTTTGTGCAGGTCCTTCCTTTAGTGCATTTCACTGGCAAAAAATGTCTGCAATCACTCACAAGTGTCCAGAGTAGCCCTTTCAAGAAAGAAGTCAATGAGCAAATGCTGTGTGCCACAGTCAGGACAGCCTCATAGGTGTTAACTCCAAAGAGAACCCAGAACACTTCCAAAGACCTTGTTGTTATGAGGCTTGATCAACTATATTTCCATTTTTAAGACCGTATTGCAAACATGTATCCAACACACCAAGAAAAATATTCAACACCACTAAGAACAAACAAATGATGATTTTTTTTTCTCTCTCTCTAAACCTGATCGCCCTAACTGGACACATTCTGATGTCCACTCATTAAGGACCAGGATACCCTGATATCAATGCTGTTACCTTTTTTAAAAAAATGAAGTCTCAGATTATCAGTAAAATGTACTGACTTGTCCTTCAAGATGGACAAGCAAGCACTATAGAATTTAGGATAAAATGTTTAGGCTCTTTCAGTAATGAAAATTAAGGATACGAAGTTACCTGGACTCAACCAAGGAGCAATGCAATACATTCTCAAAAATGAAATTATGGGCCTCCATTTCTATTGCTCTTAACCTGCCATGTTGTAGAGACCAAATGTTCTCTTCAAAATGCTTATTGTAAAATAAGAAATCAATTCTGCATGCTTGTGCAGTGACCCTTGAAAGTGCAGTAACTGGACAAGAACATACATAAGAAATGACAGTCATATATCTTCAGTTAAATTTAGGGTCCTTCTTTCTAGGACTAAGTAAAATTGGTTCTTTCTTTTACTCAGTTCATTTAAAAATGAGTCCCAGAAAATAATCAGGGATGGGATTTGAATGAATAAAGATAATTCCTTCCCACAAATGGCTCCCTCTTTGTTTCATATTTAGGAATATGAAATAACTCTTTCAGGTTGGAAATCTTCCCACCAATCGAATAAAAGGAGAACCAGCTGAGACACATGGCATCTATGTTCTGATTAGTGCAGCAGAACTCTAAGGTACTAGAACTTCTCTGACTTGTTTTTTTTTTTTTAATATTTTATTTATTTATTTGACAGAGAGAGAGAGAGCACAAGTAGGGGGGGCAGCAGAGGGAGAGGGAGAAGCAGGCTCACCAACCAGGGAGCCCGATACAGGGCTCAATCCCAGAACCCTGGGATCATGACCTGAGCCGAAGGCAGACGCTTAATGACTGAGCCACCCAGGCGCCCCTCTGACTTGTTTTTTTTTTTACCATTAAAAAAAATCAAGCAATTATAAGGCCCCAACCACCATAAAGGGTTAGCTTTGACAATATATCATCAGTGTCAGTTACAAAAGAGAAATGAAGGGGCGCCTGGGTGGCTCAGTTGGTTAAGCGACTGCCTTCGGCTCAGGTCATGATCCTGGAGTCCCGGGATCCAGTCCCACATCAGGCTTCCTGCTCAGCGGGGAGTCTGCTGCTCCCTCTGACCCTCCCCCCTCTCATGCGCATGCGCTCTCTCTCTCTCTCTCTCTCTCTCATTCTCTCTCTCAAATAAATAAAATCTTTTAAAAAAGCAAAAACAAAAGAGAAATGAGGGACTAGTAATAATTTAAATTATTTGCAATAAACTTAATAGTTAAAAACAAACTATTCAGATGCATGATCTCATTTGATGCTCAGAACAACTCAGATGAAATGGGCAAAGGCAGAAGAAAACCTAAAGCATGGAGAGGTGAACATACCTTTTCTAAAAAAGGACATGAACTTGGGTTTTCTGAATCCATGTCTAGGACTCTTTCCACTATACTACTCTGTCATCATGGAATGGAAAACATATACTTTGCCAGAGTCTATTAGAATATTAGATGTCTCCTTCCTGATGTCGCCTCAAATCCCAGATAAGCATCTTGTAGGCCCATAGTAGCAGCCTAGTATATACAAATGTGTTGGTTGGTGTTCATAAAGCAGAGAAAAGCTAAATTGTGACACAGCCAATGGATTTCAGATGTTCAAAAATCTTCATCAATGTCATTTCTGAACAAAACTGTCATATATAAATTTCCCTTTGTTACCTCCAGCCTTTCATTTCAATAATACTTTTCCCCCTTTTATCTCCTATTGTCTTGTTCTAAAATGGCTGCACTCTTTCTGTAACTTCCTGCACTCAAGTCAAATACTTCTGATACTTGCAAGCATTCTGTTCTTTTTCTCAGAATCCATAGTAACATCCGATGCCCACATCTACCAGGGTGATCAAAGAAATGATCATGCTGGGGCTGCATTATCACTAACTGTGAGAATCACCCTTTCCAAATGTCCCTGCTGGACATTTGTGCTCCAACCACCCCCTACAGGGATTGGCAAGCACAACATTTGAGCTTGAGTTCCACTTGGCCACAGACAATAAATAGAATTTCCAAGGGGAGAAAACTGAACCTCTAGTTTTTTTGAAAGTGGATCTATTTCTACTTGTATCTGAAACACCTCTTGAGCTGATAACTCCTTAGAAAATGAAGGAAACCATATTGCATGCAAATGTAGGTTTTAATGTCACACATCACACTTTCAAATTTAGGTCTCCAGACATAGAAAAAAATTAGTGTGCATGGCATGCATAAAGAAGTGGAGTGAATAATTATCTCCTGGCATTATCCATTCCAGATTCTATTCCAAAATGAATGCTATAGTGGAATGTATTTATTCACATTGGGATGAAACTTAGGATATAACTCTAAGTTAATTTTATTTTCAAAGAAAATTTCATTAAAATAGATAAAGGCTTTGTTTCAAAGAGACAGAATTGGAACTAATGCACTTTGCCCAGGTTTGAGCATTTCATTTGGCCTCCTTAAAAGCTTAATGTTTAAAGTGGCATTCTCAAGATACAATAACACTGACAAAGGAATATCTGATAGAATGAAGGAGTAACACCATGATAAATCGACTGACAATGAGACAAATCACCCAAGTGGGGAAAGTGGCCCCTCTGTTGACATAGAATCAATATTTACCATGGTTTCAGAACCAGGTAATTGTGAGTGGACATAGCTTGTGTTTTCATCTGAACTGAAGATTTTGAAAATTTATGTTTTGACAAGTTCCGACCCAGGTCTCTATGGATCTTACAGATGGAATGCAATTGGCAACTCTGACTCATGACTTTGTTTATACACTTGTGCTTCTGCACATCAGAAAAGCTATTTTTTTCCCTGTAGTTTCTAAGAATGGCTCTTAATTACAGAGCCTAAGTCTGATTCATTTCTGGTCCCCTTTTCTAGCTTACGTCCATTTTTCTTCTTGTATATGTGTCCATTATGACATCTTTCAGAGTCCATCAGAGATATGGAATAGACATGAAATATTTTACTGACTTGAAAGTATGCAGGAAAGATTCCTTCCAATAAGAAAAATTATGCATATGCATTTCCTTTTCCCTTGCCAGTGTATGGCAGCAAGGAAAACAGAGAACTAATATTTAATAAGACATCTAGAAAAGCCATTTCCTTTACCTCAACAGCCCATATTTCACTCTTGCTTTTATTTTTGTGGCCAGATCTTGCCCTTCTGTCTTCTTATTAATTATTATTATTGTTGTTTTCAACATCATCATCATGTTTATTGTTATCATAGCAATTTGTTTTTTTAGCATTTACAGTGTGCCTGTCACTATTCCAGATACAGTCACATTTCCCAATCACCCTTCATTTCTACCTACTATATAAAATTTCTCATTGGTACATTGCTAATCAACTATACTAAGTTACAGTAAGTACTATAGTGTTCTTCCTAGTATCCTCACTGTTACAAGTTCCTTATTATCTCTTTTATTTCTTTCTCCTCAGCTCAGCTAAGATCATCTCTGCTAGTCACTGTGACCACTGGTTGGTTCCTCAAAAGTTCCTACCCTCAATTTCTACTACAACTAATTGGAAGCACTAATCTTCATAACTGATCTACATTTTCCTCTATATCTTGTTCCTTATTTCCTCATTCTGGAGAAAAGAATGACTTCGTTTCCCTACATTGTGTATGTGTGCATATTTGTGTGTGTGTGTGTGTAAATATATATAACACTCTCTCTCTCTCTCTATATATATATATATAAATCTCTCTCTCTCTCTCTCTCTCTCTCTATATATATATATATATATATATATATATATATATATATATATATATACAACTCTCTTTATATATATATCCCTGCCTTCTCAGATGCAGTGTTGGGTGGGTTGATAAAACATAAATATGCAAAAGAACCATATTAGACATATAAAGTTTCATGGGAATACCTAGGAGTTAAAATTATTTTACTCTAAAATAATGGGGAATGTTTTACATCCAGGAAGAGCTAAGATTCTCTGAATAAAGAGAATTGTGGGAGCTGTTAGGTAATTAATCTGATATAAATGGTTCATGTAAATAAAATTTATGAAAGAGGATCAGGGTTCATTGATGTGGAGAGTTAAAAGGAGTGGGAGACAAAACTCAGTGAAGTCCATTAATGTTCAAGTCTTAAAGGATATCTACCCCATTTCCCTTTTATAAGTCTTTAAAACATCCTATGCTCAGGTCTTTAAGTGGTGGAAAGATCTCAAAAACATGGCCATGCTTTCCTATACTTGATATTCTCTCCATTTATTTATCCTTTAGAATCATGAGAAATGTCATCTCCAAAGGGTGACATCCCCAGAAGAACCAGAAAAAAAGCTGTGTGAAAATGATTGCTCATTCTTTGTGGTCATTTAAAGTAGCAATGGCAACATGGGTGTTTGTTTTATTACTCTGCATTTTTCTTCCCTTTTGAAACGTGACTTCTAGAATATAATGAATAATAGCTGCTATTAAATAAGACGCTCATAAACTTGAAACAATTTTCCATCTCTGGGCCTTCTCTACGAAACCTCCCATGAATAGCTTAATAGGAAATCATCTCTTCATTTGTTGGAATCCTGTAGCATTTTTTTCTGTACTTCTTAATGTTACTTAACTACTTAACTATTTCTGTCTCATAATGTATATTAATTTATAACTATTCATGTAACATCTACTCTCCCCATTAAAATTTTTGACAGTAACACCCAAACCTGTTTCATCTCTCAACTTTCCAATGCATGCAGTAGTTGGTATTTCCCATATAGTTCAGACTCAGAAGTTATTGAATGACTAAGTGAATAAATACAGGAATGAGTGGTCCCATTGAAAGCTCATTCTCAACTTGTTACTCATAGGATTTTATTTCAAATGTTGACTTCCAAAGCAATGACCACAAAATTAGTATGAAATAGGATGAGCATGAAAATTGTTTTCAGGAAAATTGAGCTTTGAACTTAGATCTGTTGTTTCTTTTGAAAATACTCTATAAATCAGATATACTTGTTTTGTCAAAATTATGACATAGCTCTTTATAAAATGTGCCCTTAGCTGGGTATATTCAGAGGTGTAGCATTTAAAGAAGAAATGATTCTAGAATTTAGTTTTCATGCTCATATTTGCAAATAATAAAAATTATTCAAAACTCAAGGAAAGCAATCTAATTAAATCGCTAATAAGCAAAATCAAAGCAATGGAATTACAACATAATATCTAGAATATTATAGGATTCTTCTTTTATAAAATATTATAAACACTCCACAATGCATTATGTTAAATTACAAGATAAAATGCAATTGTCATTTAAAATATGTATTTAAAAACTAAACCATCAAAAATAATTCATTCATTAATAATTGGTTCTTATTTCGTATAAAAATAAACCAAATAGATAAAAAGTAATTTCTACAGATGATTAATTACATCTTTATAACATTAAATAAACAAAAACATCAAACTTTTTGGTTTTTTTCTAATTGAACAAAGAAAGTATCCACCATCTTTGACATGTGCACTTTACAATTCTATGATCTTTGTTAATTTTAGATAAACAATTTCAAATAAACAATTAAAATGTTTAAACAAAAAGAAACCAAAAATTTCTGATATTTTCAATTAGAGTCTCTTGCCACAATGTTGAAAAATGAGAGAGGCCTGAAAGTGTGTAAAATGGCATGTTTTATATTGAGATTTAAACTTCACTTTGAGAGTAGGTATTCAAAACGAAAACCAAAGATTTTGAATAATCATTGAATCTTGTAT
Source organism: Neomonachus schauinslandi (assembly GCF_002201575.2). Lineage (NCBI taxonomy): Eukaryota > Metazoa > Chordata > Mammalia > Carnivora > Phocidae > Neomonachus > Neomonachus schauinslandi. Next base: position 115,676,041 of record NC_058419.1, read on the forward strand.
GAATCCTGGTAGACACTCATATAAGTCAAATCCATCATTTACTCTTGGATTCATTTCTAGTCACACTCCCACTTAAGATAAAATAAGGAATGTAGCAATAATCTCTGGTATTAGTTTTCTTTGTGGAATAGAATACAAATGAGGAAAGTTTTCAAAAGTGGCAAACAATATATAAAATTCAAACTATTAAATTGGCTAGCTCAAAAGAATGCCAAAATGAAATGAATACTATACAATTTATAATAAAAAGCCCTTAAAACTTATTTCAGATTATTCAAACATCTAGATTTCCCACAGGCTTAATATAAATTTAAATGGGGGGCGCCTGGGTGGCTCAGATGGTTAAGCGTCTGCCTTCGGCTCAGGTCATGATCCCAGGGTCCTGGGATCGAGTCCTGCATCGGGCTCCTTGCTAGGCAGGGAGCCTGCTTCTCCCTCTGCCTCTGCCTCTCTCTCTCTCTCTGACTCTCATGAATAAATAAATAAATAAACAAAAAACAAAAAAATATATAAATTTAAATGGAACCTACCTTTAAAATTTGGCCTGATTCTTGCATCGTATCCTGATGTCCTTCCCATTAATTTGTCCAAGAAATCTGAAGGCGATAGGGTCTGTGAAGGCTGTTTTCCAGACCTGGAGTCATGGTCTTTGCAGAAAGCCGTCCTAAACACATCATTAACTTTTTTAGCAACAATTCCATTCTCATTGCCTGAGAACTAAGGTTCACAGAATGTTTGACATTATGTTTTGTTAATATACGTGATAGTAAGAATAAAAAGAAAATTACAAACTCTTTGGTCAACTTCTGAATTTGTACATTCTCTAAAGTTAACTTTAAATGATGAGAGTTAGAAATCCTGAGTCATATCTCCCATATGTCCAAACTGTAGCCATAAAAATGTTTAAGATGATACAACATGCATAGCTTATGTTGTAGATTTTATGGACATATAGTTAAAGCTGTTTCTTTCTAGACTCATCAGAGAAATGAAGATGATAATTTCTAAAATGTGATTGTCTTAAAATTTTCCCCCATGACTCTTAAACAATTCTTCCAGCATTTTAGCCCTTAATATAAGTCCTCTACTTTTTATTAGAAATATATAATACAATGGGCAGAACAAAGTAAACAGTGAACTAATTATTCCATTGCTTATTTTCTCACCTGCTAGATTGTATTCCTGCTGTCAACTATTAATAATTTTCAATGCATTGCCTAAAAGAAAAGCTTCACGTGGAAATTTAACTTCATTCTAAAATAGGTCAATAATGAGTGTGTCTGTACTTCTATTACCTTATCAGATGTTATTTATATATTAGCATTTAAATTGTTCACTCTCCAGTAAAGTATTCATGAAAAAGAACTTCTAAATAATTTTCTTTTCTGCATTATCAAAAACACTAAATGTTGACTGGAAAATTTCTCATACTTTCATTTTCCTTAAAGGACTTATAAAAAAGAGCCTATTTGGTTTGTAGTGAAATGAATTCTTTCACAATATACATAGTGGTTGACTGAATGTCTATTTCTTCGCTAAAGCATAATATTTTATAAGCTTTGTTTTTAGTAGTTTAACAAATAATCTTGTTAATTCTATCACTGAGAAAACACCACATTTTTGCCAGTTTTTCAAGGTAGTATTAAATGCAAAGTATTAAGTGCAAAGAGAATTTAAACATTTGGTAGGAGTTAAAAATTGATACAATTATCTAAAAATACTCACATTCCCATATGCAGATTCATCTGATTAATCAAGTATTATTTATGATGGTGGTGGTGGTGGTAATGAAGGTGATGATGATGATGATGGTGATGATGCTTCTAATGAAACCCAGCCTATAGTTTTTCTTAATCATAGTAGGTGTGAACCTGAAAGGAACATAGTGGGTTTTCCCAGTACTCATAACATTAGCTATATGTTCCATTTCTCTTGGTTCTGTGAAAAAATACCATAAAATGTGGTGAAAATTAAATGAGGAGTCCTACACTTTGTTGTATGAACATCTCCTGTCTCTATGCTGTCTTAGAACCTCTGCCATTAGGATGGCTATTTCACTTACTGGTAATCATCTGATACTTTGAAGTATAAACTGATTTGATAATTTATAAACTAGGTAGAAAATGCACACATGAAATAATGATTTCCCACTTATTTTAATTATGCATAGCCCATTTCTCATACACAGATAAATACAAAGATGTCATATTAACTAAATTTTGGTAGTCATTCAGTTTCCAAATATACTGAGCAATGGAACATAGTGGTAAAATGAGATTTTAAATATTTTTGATGTTTCAAGAAATTTCCTGAATTGTACAAGTGCTCATAGTATGCATCTAGTTGCTGAAACACAATAGAAGTTTCAAGTTGACTAAGAATTAGGGTTCTTTTATATTTTATATAAAATGAGCATGCTTCTTGTAAATTAATCCAATCACTTCCACCATATGAGAAGCATTGCATCCAATAATCATTTTAAATGACTTTCAGAAGAATTTGAAAGCAAAAAAAAAAAAATCATCATTATATAGAAATGTAAAGAGCATGCAACTCATTAGACTTCCTTAATACCACATTGCCTGTGAAAATGTGTGGAAATGCATAGAGTGGGGTTAGGGATCATAAAACTTGCCTTTGTGAAAATTTACCACCCTCCCACCATAATTACGCCTTTTAAAAGAACAAAAGAAATCTAACTCTCCTCTATAAAATTAAAATAATATGGTCCAGGGCATAGAAAAATAGATTAAAAATGTATGACACGTTCTCTTTCAAACAGTTTTCATGGGGAAAATATCAGCATGCAAAGTCGTTTCACCTACCTGAAGTGGTTTGTCTCTAAGAAAAATGCAAACAAGGCTGTCAAAATGTTCACTAGCTGCCGGTTCATTCCTGTTTCTGTGATGCTTGTGGAAAATATCCCCGAAATGATTCCAGAAAAAAGCTAGGACAAAGTATCTATTTATTGTCCAGATTCGAAATCTGGCAGGAATCTAGTTTCCTTGAAAATCAAAAAGAGATTTGGGTTTGTGCAGTTTGCTGAGAAAAAACAAAAAGTGCCAGTCCTAGGCATCATGGTCAGGTCAAACCGGGGCTCAGGACCATCAGCTAACCAAGGAAAGACAAAGCCTTAGAACTGATGGATTCCCCAGCTGCTTTTCCCGAATAATAAAAACGCCACTACCTTAATCGCATCACCATGCAAAGGGGGCTGGTGACAATGCCATGCTGGAAGTCGGGTTGCTGTGGCTTTTGTTTTATGTCCTTTCTGTTTGGCAAATCCCTTTTCTCTAGAAAATGTTCTCTTTTTAAAAGAAGTTGTAAATGAGAGAGAAGAAAGGACTCTGAGCGCTGAAGTGGGCACGGGGGAAGAGGGCAAAATTGCTGAGATCCTGTGCTGGAATGAGAGCTACAGAAAGAGACGGGAGACGTGATCTTACCCAGCCTATAAATTTCAGCACTCGGACAGCTCCTAGCTCTGAAGTGCGCATGTTTCCTTTTTCAGTCGCTTGGGGCGGGGGTCGGGGAGAGGCATTCAAGAGGGGACAAGCCTGATGTTCAAAGGCAAAGAGTGGCTTGCTGTTCAGGGAAAGGGTGCTAAAGGGGGGTGTGATGACAATCAGGGGAGAGCAGAGGTCAGGGTAGACGAGGAGGATGAAGGAGGTTAGGGTCTGACCCCTAGAAATGCGAGTCTGTCGGTGGGTGGGCAGAACGGGAGTTTAAAGCAGAAAAGGGAATCCGGTTAAGGAGTGGGAAAGGGAAATTGGGGGAAGCAGAAAACAGAATCCGGAGTACTGAAATTATAATAGGGGAGTGGGTAGTTCACTCCTTGTCAGTGGAACCTAGAGGCAAAAGAGGAGTCCTGTGCTGAAGAGGAAGGGACATTCTCTTGACATAGACAAGTCCGTGCGCAGAAAAAGGTTCATGAGGATCAATAATTTAATTTAGAAGCCCTTTATGCCTTCCTCGCCCCTTGAGTGTTTTCGTTTGATTTTAGCCGCCTGCTCCCAAAGGATCGCTACCTCTCTACTAGGGAAAGTCCCTTCCGCTGAGCTTTCTTCAGTGGCTCAAAATCCTTGGGCATCCTATTCAAGTCAATTTGTAGAGGAGTAAAAATACAATAGGCCAGCAGGGGGCAGTAGCAATCTTTTCCTGCCCTGATTAAAGGTTAGCGTAGGGCTTCATGTAAGAAACAGAAAGGAAGGGTGCGACTGAGGGTTGAGTTTTCATCTGTCCATTCCAGATGTTAATCACCAGGGAGATCCATGCAATAAAGTGTAGATGTTCTCCTAAACTGGCTAAGGAGACAGAAAATAGTGAAAGTTTATAAATCCTATACAAAAGCATGACAGGTAATCTTGTTTCAAAGTAAATTTACAAATATTATTATTACTAAAAGAGGAAAAGTAAATAGTTCAATGCAAATAATTAGCAGCTTCTGGTAAGGGGAAATGAAAAATACGTGTTCTACCATGAGTTGGGTGAGTAACCTACTATTTGCCTGTAAAATATATCTCGTTAGTCACCTAGGCACTCTACTGCAGGTCTTAATTTTAAAACAAAAGGATTAGTTTTTAGTCCATAAACGACTAATCTGCCCTTGGATTAATTAAATACCATAGCAGAGTAACAAAAGATTCTATATTTTTAAAAAGTAGATTCTGAAAAAAAAATTACTAAGTTCTTTTTACCTTTTAATGTTAATATAAATCACCTGAGCATCCTGTTAAAATGCATATTCTGATCTAGTAGGTCTGAGGTGGTGCCTTAGATTCTGCATTTCTAACAAATTCCTGGCTGAGGTTGATGCTGCTGGTCCACCGATCTCACTTTGAGTAGCAACAGTCTATATGACCTTTTATCAGATTTCTGTCCTACCAAGACAGTGAGAATATAGGAACCTCTCTTTAGATGAAAAGCAGCAAGTGCCCAAGCATTCTGCTTACATACAAAATCAATTATTTGGATGTGTTTTTTTAGCTCTCAAAGCCCAGAAAAGGTGATTCAATTTAAAAGGAAAATAGTATAGTGTAGTGTGAGACATCCCTGGACTGCAGCTTCGAAGCTGTTCACTTCCAAATTCATCCACATGGAAACTCTAGACCTGATTTTATCCCTGCAGTCCTGACCCAAAAAATAAAACCAATTCTTGGAAATATATTTCTTCAATTGATGCTATGGAAAAATCATATAAGAATTTTTTGTGCTCAAGATTCTTTTCAAAAGAAAAAATATATATGTAAATGTAGAAGAGAATGATTTGTCCCAAGTTTGTTTGAGGCTGTAATGATGCTTAAAGTAACACGGTCTTTGCAAATCATTTCTTTCAATGGCAGAGTCTTTTTATTAACCAGGAGTGAGGTGAGTAGGGAAACCTAAGACAAAGAGAGGCTCTGACCAGCAGCATGAAATCACAGCATTTACTATTTTAAAGTTGGAAGGGACTTTAAAGAGGATCTAGTCTAGCCTCCTCATTTTTAAAAGATTTTTTATTATATTATTTTTATTATTTGAGAGAGAGAGAGAGAGAGAGAGCGTGTGCGCGCATGAGCAGGGTGAAGGGCAGAGGGAGAAGCAGACTCCCCACTGAGCAGGGAGCCCGATGCGATGCGGGACTTGATCCCGGGACTCCAGGATCATGACCTAAGCTGAAGGCGGACCGCTTAACCAACTGAGACAGCCAGGCATCCTAGCCTCCTCATTTTACTTTTCAGCTCTTTCCAATTTGGATTCCAGCTCTATCAATCCACAGAAACAGCTCTGACTAAGTCTTACAATGAATTCCTTGTAACTAAGGCCAAAGGATATTTTTCTGTTGTCATAGTACTTGACATTTCCATGGCCCTGAACCTTATTGGTCTCTTTTCCCTTCTTTTTTAAAAATTAGTTTTATTTTATTGTGGTAACAACACTTAACATGAGATCTATTCTCTCAACAGATTCTTAAGTGTGCAATACAATATTGTTAACTGTGGGCACAATGTTGTACAGTGGATCTCTAGAACTTATGCATCTTGCACTGTAACTTTATACCCATTGATTAGCAACTCCCCCACTTCCCCCCTCTTCTCCGTCCCTAGCAACCACCATTCTGCTCTCTTGAAGCAACTTCCTCCCTTGACTTTGTGATGCAGTGTACTCCTAGCTTGCCTCCATTCTGTCTTCTTGGCAGGCATATCCTACTCTACCTGGCTTATAAAAGTTAGATTCTTAAAGGCTATATTCTAGGTTCTCTCTTCTTCTCATACTATACTCTCTTAGACAATATTTTGCACATCCATGCCTTCTATTACCCTCATACACAGATGGCATGCAAATATATATATTTCTATCCAGACCTGTACATCCAATTGCTTCCTAAACAATTCCTGCTGGATGTCTCAAAGGCTCCTCAAATTCCCCATGTCAAAATCAAACTTTTAATACTTCCTCTAAATACATTCCTTTTCTACTGTGCCTGTGCCTGTTTCATTGTTGCCAACCAAAAGCCACGGTCATCTCTAAGACTCCCTCTCCATCACCCACCATATTTAGTTCTTCACCAACCCCTATTGATTTCATCACTCCTATGTTTCCAAAATCTGTCCACTTTTCTCCATATCAACTTCCACAACCCCAGTTGAGCATTCCTTATCTCTTCTTTGTATTGTAGCAATAGTTACCTTACTGTCTATCTGAACCAACAGCTGATCCTCCTCCACCTCATTCTATACACTCTAGCCAGAGTGGTTGTTTAAAAATCAAAATTTGATTATATCATACCCCCTGAATAACACTATGACTTTCCGTTGATCTTTGGGTAGAACAAAAAAACTACATAACGTGACCTAATAGTTCCACGTGGTCTGGCCCATGCCTACATTGTCCTTCATCTTGTCCCCTACTCATCTCATTTCTCCCCCTATAGCTATATTGGTGTCTTTTTAGTCCCTCATGCTTTCCATATTGCTTAATCCCAAGGAATGTGTATGCCTCCCGTTTTGTCTTGTTAATATCAACTTGTTTTTCAAATCTCTGTCCAAATGTTATTTCCTCAAAAAGACCTTCCCTGACCTGTCAACTCTCCCTACGATAGTCTTCCTTAGTACTCAGCAACTCTGAGTCAAAGAGCTTGTATTTTTATGTATACATATGTATGATTAATTACTTAAGTGATGAGCTTTGTAATGGACAGGGACAGCATCTGTATTAGACCATCATTGTATCCTCATACATTCACTGATAATGATAATAATCACAATGGTTTTGATGATGATTAGGATACAATTTTTAAAATGCATCCAGAAGTGCTGCTTAAACAAAACAATATATTTAAATATGTATAGTTTTGTCAAAAATTGTCACAGGGAATTAACAAATGAAGAACTATGATTATTTGAAAGGAAACCAAGCTCAGTGGCTCATGAGTCTATAGCATGAGATGAAAATACAAGTAAGAGACTAGGAATCTGATATCCTTGATTCCAGTTCCAACTCTAACACTGATCAATTATGTGACCTTGGGTAAGCCATTTACTCCCACTGAGCCTCATTTTCATCATATGTAAAATACAGATGATAATATTGCTGTGTAAAATACTACTATATGGAATACTCTTGAAAGTCATATGAAATCATAGCTGAGGATGTGTTTTTAGGCTCTTAATCTCAGTTCTTAACATCTATTGACTGCTAAAATTCATGTTTTGACTTTATTCCTTGGGCAGTTCCACTTTCAAGCACAGTAAGTCTCAGGAGCTTAGAAAAGGTCTTATTTGCAATGCAATGGAATCCTGAAGTCGAATGCACCTATGCTTCTAAATCACCAAATTACAACTAGTTGAGGCATGTGGCACCCTCATTTTGTATTCTTCTTATCAAAGCAATGAGAAGATTCTGACCCATCCTATAATGTCATAAAGATCAATATACAATATTTGGTCTATATGATGCTGCAAATTAAAAATTCTAAATAGATATAAACAAATAGAGACATGTCTTATGAACATCAGCATTGTTTGAAAATCAGTATCATTTACTAACACTGATAAACTTCTAACATAAACAATGCTTTATCATTTTCAAAATACTCATACTATGTGGTAGGCAGAACAATGATTAATCACAATTTTCTTTCCAATGAGGAATCTAAAGTTCATGTACGTTGATCAATTGTCCCACGTTCACATGATTATTAAGTGACAAAGTCATACTTTCTATATTTACTACCCAAGTGAGCGCACTTATTTTTCATTGTATGTATGATTGATCTTATTTTTGAAGTCACTGAAAACCTACTATATGCCTATTTTTAAACTATTTTTAATCACTGTGTTTATTATTCCATTGTAGTAAGTGCCCCTTTCTTGAGGGCATTTTGGTCTCCATTATATTGAGATCCAGTTACCCATAAATGACAAATGAAAACCCATTATTAAGAGTCTCAAAGTTGATTTCCTTAGGGAAAGAGTTCAAAGATGTCTAATATATCAATATCCTACATCAGGTTTCCTTGACTCTTAAGGGTCTTCCTGAAGAGAGATGATCTTCCTCAAATATGGACATTTTTTCCTCCACTTAAAAGGAGGAAGTAGAGATTAAGAAAGGGTTTGTTAATTTACAATTGACACCGCCCAAGAAGCAGAGGTTTGAGGCAAATTAGAGAGGGCAAAAAGTTGTTTTAACAAATCTTTAGTTTCTTGAGGATGCTTCCTCACAGAGAACAAGTAAGTCAATTTCATCTTGATACAATGCACCTTCTGAATTTTAGGAGAGATTCTCTTGCCTCTAACAGACCCTTTTCTCATTATGGGGCCCTGGATCAGAATGAATTTCTGGATAAGAAAATCTTCTGACATGAGGACATGTGGTCTTTATGATATTTGTTAAATCATGTGGCTTGTGAGATTAGTGATTAATGATTGCCATTGTTTGACTATATATAATAACTCAGGGATCAGGTAGAGAGTCTACCTCTTAAGTCTGAGATCTCTAAGCTACCACTACAGGGTCAACAAATGGCTTTCAACTTTCATGGCCACTCACCGGCCCATATGTTCTTTATCCCCTTGCAGTGGTTGTGTTAGAAATGAAAGGAACACTATAGAGCCCACTTTGTTGGATTAAATAAATTGCTAGGAGGATGGGCATTTAAAATGTAAGGTGAAAACCAAAGCATAGTTCATGTTGATTTGTGCAGGCCGCCAGAAGCACTAGTACTGATGAATTTATAGCAGTTTTCAATGGCCAGTATTATCCACAGAGCAAGGATGACAAAGAGCTGATTTGCCCTGCATTTATTTTCATTTTTAGAAATTCAGTTTGCTTCTCTCTTCTTTATCTTTTGGAATGGATAAAGATGCTCTGTATGCAGAGAGGCAAGCTTCAAGGCCATGAAGTCTTAATATGAAATCGCTTTTCTTCCAGGTTCCATGCAGACAATTGAATGTCTATCCAGAGCATTTCTGGATTAAATTACTTAGAAGTCAGAAAAATCATTTTAGGTTTGGAACTCTCCTGATTATTAGTGTTCAGTGTTCACAGACCACAAATGTGTCCAGCACTTGAAACAATTTCTATTTCCAGCAATGATTCATACAAGTGATTGCTTCTCTGTTGGCTAATGTGAGAAATGCAGCATTTCTTTTCATAAACATCAAGTGGGCAAACAATAATTTGGAGGATAAATCAAATGTAATCTCACTTGAATGTATTAGAAAGGTTCCTCCTTTGCTACAATTCTAAAAATGAAAATAATGAAAAACAATAAGATTGACTGTTACAGTATCACTTGTCTTAAAATCTTCTAGGTTCTGCAACTGACATGAAAACTGCCTCAACCCCACCTTCATTATCATGATACCCTTGCTGAAAATGTCCTTCGAAGAGTTCTCAGATTCTGAAGTTTTGTTTTTGATTTTATTAATGTTTATCTCCCCTCCCCATAAAATGCCTCTTGGTTCACAGAAGGCTGAAATGAAGCTGATTTTGAAAGAGTGAATTATTTTAACTTGAACAATAGCAATAGTTTTACATCTGCAGATAACTAGCACTTGGTAATTGAAGTGTAGTTCCATTCATTATATTCGATGATGACATTTTTATTATTGTTGTAGAGTATAACATAGATGCTAACTGGGTAGTGTATATGTAATCAACATTCCTGCCAATCATCCAGTCAGCAAATAATAATTAAGCATTTACTATATACAAAGTACTGTATATGTCTATGAAGATGAGATAAAGTAATATATTATTTCTGCCCTCTAGGGACTCATGATCTATATATGAAGATAAGAATAATAAATACTATAGAAGTGGGGCTCTCAGTTAGGGTATCATCTGAGGAGATCAGCTTACTGGCACTGAAGAGCTTCGAAATATGGCATTCACCTATGTATTCTTCACAGTATAAACTCTAGTTCTTACCTTGACAGGTCCACAAAATTAATCTCGTCAGTGCCCCAAATATGTTACTAATGAGGGATGTGACATATTAACTCAATAATACCTAAGAGCCTGACATATACACCAGAATGAAAATACAGCTACTGAGCTGCCCAGTAACCCATGTCAGCTAAGCACTGTATAAACTTCTTGGGTGCACACTGCCTGGGAAAGCTTCATGATAAACATGAAGTTAGACTAATAGGATCTGACTGAATGGTTGAAATGTGAAAAAGCTGAGTAGAACCGATCTCAAATAGACTGATGGAGCCATCTCCAACTTCATAATACCCATTTGTGAAACTGAGTATTTATATTATCTGTTCTCATTACTCATTTCTTGGATTGGGATTTGATTTCCCTCAAACTTCTTTTTTCATGCTCCATTTCTAATCAACTCCACGCTAATTGACACATCCATTGCTTTTTGAAAATGGTATATTATGAAATATTATATACTTATAAAAATATATATGTGGAATATTCCATCTATTAGGTTAACTTCTATCCTGAATATTTTGTTATCATTTTCTTGCTTTGATTTATTATTCTAACACACACACACACACACACACACACATATTGTTTCGTTTCTCATGTTTTAAACTGTACCTAAATTGAATGAGATTATATTCTTCTGTGGCTTGCTTTGTTTGGTCAATATTATGTTATTACACATAACAAGAATTCATTTATTTTCACACTACATTGCTTCATTCTGTGAGCATTCCACCATTTACCCATCCATTCTACTGCTGATAGATTTTTGGGTTGTTTCCAGATTTTTTGCTATGATAAATAATGCCTCATAGTATTATTATACATTTCTTCTGCTGTACATACGCATATTTAGAGGAAGAAAATTTATTTATTGAGTCCTAAGGTATGCACAGCTTCAATTTTATTAGATGCTGCCAAATTGTTTCCTACCATGTTGTAATAATTTGCACTCTTACTATAGCATAGGAAAGTTATAATTTCTTTATATCCTCACTAACAGTTGATATTGTCAGACTTTTTAATTTTGACCAATCCAGAGACTGTTAACCAGCATCTCACTGTGGTTTCAGTTTGCATTTATCTAACTATTAATGACCCTGAGTACCATTTCAACATGTTTACTGACCATTTGTGTTTTATCTGTAAAATACATTTCTTTTGAAAACTATTCAATTAGGTTGTTTCCTTTTCCTTATTTATGTATAAAATTATTTTTTAAGATTTTTACTTATTTATTTGAGATATAGAGAGAGAACAAGGGCTAAGAAAGAGAATCTCAAGCAGACTCCACAATCATGGGGCTTGATCCCATCACCCCAAGATCATGACCTGAGCCGAAATCAAGAGTTGGACTGACTAAGCCACCCAGACGCCCCTGTGTAAAATCTATTTGATAAAAATTCTTTGCTAGTTGTATGTTTTACAAATATCTCTTCTAGTTTGTGGCTTTTCATTTTCTTGATATTATCAATATGATAAAAATTAATTCATTTTTCTCTTATAATTTTTGCTATCTTTGTCTTGTAATATAAAAAGTATCAATATTGATATTATGAAGATATATTATCTTCTAAGGTTTCCAAATGTCATTCACATTTAAATAATTAATAGCTTGAGTAAATATTGTCTATTTTAATTATCTGTGTGACTGTCATACACATATAGTTGTTAAATAATGTGTGTGGATCATATATAGAAACAAGAATTAGGTGCTCCCCTTCTAAGAATTTGGAAATTAAAATGCCCTATAATATCAATATGGCATATTAGAGCATAGATTTGCAAAGTCACTTCAAAGAGATGAAATGGGGGCGCCTGGGTGGCTCAGTGGGTTAAGTGTCTGCCTTCGGCTCAGGTCATGATCTCAGGGTCCTGGGATGGAGCCCCGAGTCGGGCTCCCTGCTCAGCAGGGAGTCTGCTTCTTCCTCTCTCTGCTCATGCTCTCTCTCAAATAAATAAATAAAATCTTTATTTAAAAAAAAGAGATAAAATGGCTCCTAGTCCAAAAAGACTTGTCTGTTGTTCAGGTAATGTATGACTGTGTAATAAATGATCCAAAAACTTTTATGGTTTAAAACAACAATTTATTATTACCTCTCAAGGTTCCACAGGTTGAGTGGGTTCATCTGGACATTCTTGTTTGAGATCTCTCAAGGTGTTATATGGAAGCTGAGGTTGAGTTATCTGAGGACTCAGTTGGGTCAGACTTCCAAGATGGCTTGCTTACATGATTGGTATTTGATATTGGCTATTGAATACTGGATGGGAACTCAGCTGAAATGGTCAACTAAAGGATCTACACATGGTCTTTCCCTGAGGCTTGGGCTTCTTCCACTTTGGTGCTTGGGTTATGAAAAAGCATGTCCCAACAGTGAGCATTCCAAGATAACAAGGAAGATGCTGCTATAAGGATTCTTATGACATAGGCTTAGAAGTCATATTTTGTCACTTCTGCTGCATTTTACTGGTTACACATGGCCAAATCGGTTTCAGTGTGGAAGGAGACTTCTCTAGAGTGTGAATACTAGAAAGTATGGTTCATTGGACAGTTGTCTTTGAAGATTAACTACAAGAGCCATGTAAAAGGATTACCAATATTAATATTTGCAGAGTTCTGTGTCATCTTCTAATTCAAGCAATAAATAAGATTAGATAGACTAAAAAACCTCTCGATATAAAACACCTAGGATTTGTAGATAAAATGTGTTTTTAAAGGCAAAGTTGAAGTGGCTGTGAACTGAGAGAAATTCTCGAGACCCAAAACAAGAGCACATGAATCCAGAGTAAAATTCAAATGCTAAAGACAGGAGCTACTCTGAGTATCTTTTGATCCCCAAGACTAATAGCTTCAGTTTTAATGGCAGGATGGGCTGGAGGTGGGGATAGGGAGAATAAGATAGAAAGCCTAGAGTCCAAGCAAGGTAGATGGTCTATGTGGAGACCCTCTATATAAGCCATACAAAAGGAGAGATAGCACAGAAGCACTGCCTATCCAAAACTTGAATTTTAATGGAGCTAAAACATCATCTGAGAATTTGCAACTACAGGAAAACATCATATAGGCTTGTGATCCTAACTATAATCCAAACACCTCAAGCCAGGAATTTATTTAAAGTTGTTCTAAGCTGGTGACTTCAAGTATCTCTGGTAGAAGCAGTGCTAGTCTGCTTGGGGGAAATGAAGTTCAACACATACCTCAAAGTTTTCCTTTAGCTAAAGTTATAATGGATTTAATGATTTGCAAGCACAAATCACAGAACATGCGACAAAACAAGGTATGCATAAGTAAGAGCCAGGAGAAGCAATGAGTAATAGAATAAGACACTCAAACACTTCAGATATCAGAATTATCAGACTTAGAATAGATGTATTAATTGTGTTTAACAATTATAGAAACAAAAAGTCAGTAAGAAATAAGTAACTCAAAAAGAACCAAATAAAATATCAGGAAATGAAGATTATAATAATTCACACTTAACAGTCAATGAGCTCTTTAAATATCATATTAGATATAACTTATGAGATAACTAATGAACTGGAAGATAGACCAAAAGTGTTATCTAGAAAACAGCATATAGAAACAAAGAATTTGAAAACATGAAAGAGAAGAAACATGGAGGATACAGAAAGAAGATCTAACACATGTCAAGTAGGAGTTTCAAAGAAATAATAGATTTCAGGAGTAGTGATTTTTGAAAAGGCAGTGGCTAAAATGTTTCAGAATTGATGGAAAACCTTGAATCATCAGAATCAGAAATTCTGGTGAAATCCAAGAATAAATGGGAAAATTACCATACCTAAATAAATTGTATTTAAAGTGAAACTAAAGACACTGAAGAATAAGGAAAAGACCTTGAAATCAGTCAGAAATCAATTTAAAAAAATTATTAAGTGAGAAGGCTTTAAAATTTCTAATATAGGAGGGGGAAAAGATGGCAGAGGAGTAGGGGACCCTATTCCAACTGGTCCCCGGAACTGAGCTGGGTATCTACCAGACCACTCTGAACACCCACAAAATCAGCCTGAGATGTAAGAAGATCTGGATCTCTACAAACAGAAGATCGCAGGTGGTTGGTTCTGAGGTACGAAGTGGGGAGCCGTGATTCCGTGAGCAGATATCTGAGGATAAACGGCAGCAGGAGGGAGCCTGGCCATGGGGATCCTACACCACTGGTAAGCAGTAGCCTCCCGCGCTGGGGACTGGGCACAGACTCGCAGACCGGTAGTGGCGGGAAAAGGAATTTAGGGCAGCCCTCCCCCCCGAGGGAAACCGCGGTTGGCGGTTTTAGAAGCACAAAGGGCAGAGACATGCCCTGACCTGGAGGCAAGGACTGAGAGCCCTGCTGAGGGGCGCACAACCCAGGACGCTGCAGTTTATAGCAGCACAGACAGAAACGGAGATAGTGTGGCCTGGAGAACTCACTAAAGAACAGACTGTGATCTCTCTGCTCTGAGGCAGAGGGTTGGAAATGGTCTCTTCTGCTCTGACTCATGGAAGAGACATGGAAAGCCACCAGGGAAAGCCGCCAGAGAACAAAAGCCCCAAAAAACTGGTTTTCACCGAGCCCATCCCCCCCATGGGGGCAGGGCAACTCCGCCCAAACAGGGTTGCCTGAGTAACAGCACAGCAGGCCCCTCCCCCAGAAGACAGGCTGGGAAAACAAGAGGCAACCCTAAGGTCCCTAGAAAACAGGTGCATCTTGCTTGGGTTGTGGTCAATAATTTGGACTCAACCACCCCTCAACAGAATGACTAGGAGGAGGAACCCCCAAAATACGAAAGACTCAGAGACTATGACTTATGCCACAGATTTACAAATGGATTCAGATATAACCAAGATGTCAGAGATGGAATTCAGGCTAGCAATTGTGAAGACAATAGCTAGAATGGAGAAATCAATTAATGGCAAAATAGAGTCTCAAGGGCAGAAATGAAAGCTGAATTGGCAGAACTTAAAAATGCTATCAATGAGATCCAATCTAATCTAGATAATCTAACAGCTAGGGTAAGTGATGCAGAAGAATGAATTAGTGACCTTGAAGACCAATTAATAGATAAAAAGGGAAAAGAGGAGGCCAGGGAAAAACAGCTCAGAATCCATGAAAATAGAATCAGAGAAATAAGTGACACCATGAAACGTTCCAATGTCAGAATTATTGAAATCCCTGAGGGGGTGGAGAGAGAGAGAGGACTAGATGATATATTTGAGCAAATCATAGCTGAGGACTTCCCTAATCTGGGGAATGAAACAAACAGCTTAAAATACATGAAAACAGAATTAGAGAAATAAATGACGCCATGAAACATTCCAATGTCAGAATTATTGGAATCCCTGAGGGGGTGGAGAGAGAGAGAGGACTAGATGATATATATGAGCAAATTGTAGCTGAGAACGTCCCTAATCTGGGGAATGAAACAAGCATTCCTGTCCTAGAGGCAGAGAGGACCCCTCCCAAGATCAAGGAAAACCGGCCAACACCCCAGCATGTAATAGTAAAACTCGCAAATCTTAGAACCAAGGAAGCCATCTTAAGGGCAGTTAGGGGAAAGAGATTCCTTATGTACAAGAGGGAGGAAAATCAGAATAATGTCAGGCCTATCCACAGAGACCTGGCAAGCCAGAAAGGGCTGGCAAGACATATTCAGAGTACTAAATGAGAAGAACATGCAGCCAAGAAAATTTTATCCGGAAAGGCTGTCATTTAGAATAGATGGAGAGATGCAGAGCTTCCAAGACTGGCAGAAACTGAAAGAATATGTAACCACTAAGCCGGCCCAGCAAGAAATATTAAGGGGAGTTCTATAAAAGGAGAAAGACCCCAAGAGTGATATAGACAAGAAATTTACAGGAACAATCTATAAAAACAAGGTCTTCACAGGTAACATGATGATAATTAATTCATATCTTTCAACAATCACTCTCAATGTGGAAGGCCTAAATGCTCCCAAAAAATGGCACAGGGTTGCAGATTGGATAAAAAGACAAGCCCCATCCATATGCTGTCTACAAGAGACTCATTTTGAACCTAAAGATACATCCAGACTGAAAGTGAAGGGATGGATGGAAATCCATTTTCCATGCCAACGGACCTCAAAAGAAAGCTGGGGTAGCAATTCTTATATCAGACAAATTAGATTTTAAACTAAAGACTGTAGTTAGAGACACAGAAAGACACTATATCATTCTTAAAGGGTCTGTCCAACAAGAAGATCTAACAACTGTAAATATCTACACCCCCAACATGGGAGCAGCCATCTACATAAGCCAACTGTTAACCAAAATAAAGAGTCATATTGATAACAATACATTAATTGTAGGAGACCTCAATACTCCACTTTCAGCAATGGACAGATCATCTAAGCAGAAGATCAACAAAGAAACACGAGCTTTGAATGACACACTGGACCAGATGGACCTTATAGATATATACAGAACATTCCACCCTAAAACAACAGAATACTCATTCTTCTCAAGCACACATGGAACTTTTTCCAGAATAGACCACATGCTGGGTCACAAATCAGGTCTCAACCGATACCAAAAGACTAAGATTATTCCCTGCATATTCTCAGACCACAATGCTCTAAAACTGGAACTTAATCACAAGAAAAAAATTGGAAGAAACTCAAACACTTGGAAGCTAAAGACCACTCTGCTCAAGAATGTTTGGGTCAACCAGGAAATCAAAGAAGAACTTAAACAATTCATGGAATCCAATGAGAACGAAAACACAACGGTCCAAAACCTATGGGATACTGCAAAGGCAGTCCTAAGGGGGAAATACATAGCCATCCAAGTCTCACTCAAAAAAATACAAAAATCCTGAATTCACCATCTAACTCTACACCTTAAAGAGCTAAAGAAAAAACAACAAACGATGCCTAGGCCACACATTAGAAGAGAAATACTTAAGAATAGAGCAGAGATCAATGAATTAGAAACCAGAAACACAGTAGATCAGATCAACGAACTAGAAGCTGGTTCTCTGAAAGAATTAATAAGATCAATAAACCACTGGCCAGACTTACCCAAAAGAAAAGAAAAAGGACCCAAATTAATAAAATTATGAATGAAAGGGGAGAGATCATGACTAACACCAAGGAAATAGAAACAATTATTAGAAATTATAATCAACAACTATATGCCAATAAGCTGAGCAACCTGGATGAAATGGATGCCTTCCTGGAAACCTATAAGTTCCCAAGACTGAAACAGGAAGAAATTGACAACCTGAATAGGCCAATAACCAATAAAGAGATTGAAGCAGTAATCAAAAGCCTCCCAAAAAACAAGAGACCAGGGCCTGATGGATTCCCTGGGGAATTCTACCAAACATTCAAAGAAGAAAGAATACCTATTCTCCTGAAGCTGTTTCAAAAAAATAGAAACAGAAGGAAAGCTTCCAGACTCATTCTATGAGGCCAGCATTACCTTAATCTCCAAACCAGGCAAAGACCCCATCAAAAAGAATTTCAGACTGATATCCCTGATGAATATGGATTCCAAAATCCTCAACAAAATCCTAGCTAATAGGATCCAACAATACATTAAAAAGATCATCCACCATGACCAAGTGGGATTTATCCCCGGGATGCAAGGGTGGTTCAACATTCACAAATCAATCAATGTGATAGAACACATTGATAAGAGGAGAGAGAAGAACCATATGGTCCTCTCAATTGATGCAGAAAAAGCATTTCACAAAATACAACATCCTTTCCTGATTAAAACTCTTCAGAGTATAGGGATAGAGGGAACATTCCTCAAGTTCATAAAATCCATCTATGAAAAACCCACAGCGAATATCATCCTCAGTGGGGAAAAGCTGAGAGCCTTTCCTTAAGATCAGGAACATGTCAAGGATGCCCACTCTCACTACTATTGTTCAACATAGTACTAGAAGTCCTAGCAACAGCATTCAGACAACAAAAAGAAATAAAATGTATTCAAATTGGCAAAGAAGAAGTCAAACTCTCTCTTTTGCAGATGACATGATACTTTATGTGGAAAACCCAAAAGACTCCACCCCCAAATTACTAGAACTCATCCAGCAATTCAGTAATGTGGCAGGATACAAAATCAATGCACAGAAATCAGTTGCTTTCTTATACACTAACAATGCAACTGTAGAAAGAGAAATTAGAGAAACAATTCTATTTACAATAGCATCAAAAACTGTAAGATACCTTGGAATAAACCTAACCAAAGAGGTGAAGGATCTATACTCTAGGAACTACAGAAGACTCATGAAAGAAATTGAAGAAGACACAAAAAGATGGAAAAACATTCCATGCTCATGGATTGGAAGAATAAACATTGTTAGAATGTCCATGCTACCGAGAGCAATCTATACCTTCAATGCCATCCCGATCAAAATTCCAATGACATTTTTCAAAGTGCTGGAACAAACAATCCTAGAATTTGTATGGAATCAGAAAAGACCCCGAATCACCAAGGAAATGTTGAAAAAGAAAACCAAACTGGGGGCATCACGTTGCCCAATTTCAAGCTATATTACAAAGCAGTGATCACCAAGACAGCATGGTACTGGCACAAAAACAGACATACAGACCAATGGAACAGAATAGAGAGCCCAGATATGGACCATCAACTCTATGGTCAAATAATCATTGACAAAGCAGGAAAAAAACATGCAATGGAAAAAAAACCAGTCTCTTTAATAAATGGTGCTGGGAAAATTGGACAGCCACATGCAGAAGAATGAAACTCGACCATTCTCTAACACCACTCACAAAGATAAACTCAAAGTGGATGAAAGACCTCAATGTGAGACAGGAATCCATCAAAATCCTAGAGGAGAACATAGGCAGTAACCTCTTTGACATCGGCCACAGCAACATCCTTCAAGATACATCTCCAAAGGCTAGTGAAACAAAAGCAAAATTGAACTTTTGGGACTTCATCAAGATAAAAAGCTTCTGCACAGCAAAGGAAACAGTCAACAAAACAAAGAGGCAACCCACGGAATGGGAGAAAATATTTGCAAATGACACTACAGATAAAGGGCTGGTATCCATGATCTATATAGAACTTCTCAAACTCAACACCTAAAAAACAAACAATCAAGTCAAAAATTGGGCAGAAGACGTGAAAAGACACTTCTCCAAAGAAGACATACAAATGGCTAACAAACACATGAAAAAATGTTCATCATTATTAGCCTTCAGGGAAATTCAAATCAAAACCACACTGAGATACCACCTTACACCAGTTAGAATGGCAAAAATTGACAAGGCAAGAAACAACAAATGATGGTGAGGTTGTGGAGAAAGGGGAACCCTCTTACACTGTTGGTGGGAATGCAAGTTGGTTCAGCCACTTTGGAAAACAGTGTGGAGATGCCTCAGAAAATTAAAAATAGAGCTACCCTATGACCGAGCAATTGCGCTCCTGGGTATTTACCCCAAAAGCACAGATGCAGTGAAAAGAAGGGCCATAGGCACCCCAATGTTCATAGCAGCAATGTCTGCAATAGCCAAACTGTGGAAAGAGCTGATATGCCCTTCAACAGATGAATGGATAAAGAAGATGTGGTCCATATATACAATGGAATATTACTCAGCCATCAGAAAGGATGAATACCCAACTTTTACATCAACATGTATGGGACTGGAGGAGATTATGCTAAGTGAAATAAGTCAAGCAGAGAAAATCAGTTATATGGTTTCACTTATTTGTGGAACATAAG
This sequence comes from Neomonachus schauinslandi, assembly GCF_002201575.2. NCBI lineage: Eukaryota > Metazoa > Chordata > Mammalia > Carnivora > Phocidae > Neomonachus > Neomonachus schauinslandi. The sequence goes on from NC_058419.1 coordinate 115,696,179, forward strand.
GAATATCATGAAGGGCATTAGGAGAAGGAAGGGAAAAATGAAGGAAGGGAAATCGGAGGGAGCGATGAACCATGAGAAACTATGGACTCTGAGAAACAAACTGAGGGTTTTAGAGGGGAGGGGGGTAAGGGGATGGGTTAGCCCGGTGATGGGAATTAAGGAGGGCACATACTGCATGGAGCACTGGGTGTTATACAAAAACAATGAGTCGTGGATCACTACATCAAAAACTAATGATGTATTGTATGGTGACTAACATAATAAAATAAAATTTAATAAATAAATAATTAATTAATTATTAAGTGACAACAATTAGACAGACAGCTGAATTCTTAGCAATAATAAAAGGAAAAGACAATGAAATGAATTATTCACTATACTGAGGGAATATAACTGTCAACCTAGAATTACTTATCTGCAAATTCTTTAAAAAAAATAGTGAAATAAATATATTTCCAGACAAACAAAACTGAGAATATTTAATAACAATGAAACATCCAGAAAGGAATAAAAGAAAAATAAAACTTAGAGTGAAGGTCTATTTCAGAAAAAAGGAAAATGACTCCAGAACAAAGGTATCAGATGCAAGAAAAAGTAGTGAACATAGAAATTGCTATACAGATAGGTAAATATGAACAAATAATAACAATATATATTAATTTCAGGCCAAAGGAGTTTGTAAGGCAAAAAAAAAATCTTACTAGGGGGAGCCAGGAATAGTACCCAAATCAATCTGATTAAAGCTATAGTATGATACATTAGGATAGAACAGAAAGAAAAATCAAGGAAGATGAAGATGAGCAGAAAGATTAATAGAGGGAGTAGAAGGCCAGAGGGTCATCCTGACAAGTTTTTGAATGCTTAAAAAAAAAAAAGTTGAACAGAATGAACATTTTCAACTGGAGAATCAAAGGTGTTCCCTCTCCATCTCCCTCTCCCCGCCCCCAGTTCAAGGTTCTCAGAGACCAAGATGCTGGGATTAGTTCACTTCATATAAGAACATTAAAGGACAATTTAACTGTTGCCTTCAAGAATATAAAGTCCATTTTCTAAAATATGCCGAACCAGCATATCTCAATTTCCTTTCAGGACAACCATATGGGGCCCTGGGTCTAGGATTTATCAAAGGTGGGAATTTTTGCCAAATGGTAGGCTGTTGGACCAGGCAAAGAAGAAATGGGTGGAATCTCCATCAACAGAGATTTTTTAAAAAACATGTGGGTCTGTCATAAACCCACTTGCTTCCCTCCAAGCTTATGCATCTATGGCGCATGATATTATTTGAAATTTAAAAGATGTATATCCAAGTTCTAGCACCCCTACTTACTTGCTCTACAATCTTAGACAAATTATTAATTCTCTCAGCTCCAGTTTCCCCTTCAGCAAAATGGGAGACAATTTCACCTTCCCTCTCTACCACCCCTGGTTGTAGCAGGGATCCAATGACATGGGTTACAGGGCTATATAAACTTCAAGGACTCCAATAAATGTAAGTTGTTACTCTTGAATAAATGATTTCATTATCACGATCACATGAAACTATTTATGTAATAGCCTCCTTAATCATTTCCTTAATTCTAAGGAGAGGATTATAATTTGTAGTCAACATTTCACATTGATTAAGGAAAATAGAAAAAAGAGAAATGTATTTTTCAATGATGATGAATAGTATATACAAAATATATGTTGATGAAGAAAATAAGATCCTATTATGTTTCAGATGGGCATTTATTATATGAGCTTCTGGAAAGAAAACCTAATTCAAATTTTAAGTTACTAACTTTAATAATAAAACATGTTTAATAGTCATGCCAAATGACTTAGATAAATTGCTAAATATGAATGGGGGAGAATTCAATTGACACAAAGGACAGGTCTTGTCAGAAAAAGTTTTTAAAGGGTTCTAAAGACAATTTAATGTAACCATAAGACTGACTCTGGAAAATATTGAATTGTGCTTGCTTCTTGACCAGCACACCAAGAAATGTAATCAACTCAAGAGACTGAAATAATTGAGTAACCATTCATCTTTTTCCTTTTAAGGAAAACTATTTTTGTTATGGATTGTAATGCCTTGAAGATAAAGCCAAATTATACTGCAAAACTAAATCAGTTTTTAAGTAAATACAAGACAAATCTAGTTGTACAGGCTCCCATCATATAATTAGAAAATAAGCTTTTATATTTATTTATAGGGTACCATAAAGAAAGGATGAATGCAATTCTCAATGACATGTATACAAAGTCACACTGATACAGATAAGAATGAAAATGAAATATGAATAATGGATGATGAATCATTTTCTTGGGTCTCCAGAAGCCACTTAAAAATTAAAATGAAAGGATACCATGATTAATCTTTTGTTACATAAGGACATTGAAAACAATCTTACTGTGAACTTCAGACCCCTTGATTCTGTTATGTTAAATAGACCCATTATCCCCAGGGGTTTCTTTTTTTCACCATGGAGTCCCAGTTCCTTGTACCAGGATTGCACACTCCTTACTTTCCAGTTCAGTCTGTCAGTACATTCTCTTCCCAGCACCTTCTCATCAAGAATTTATCGGGCCTTTGGGTACTCTGTTTTCCCTCTATGTCCCTCCAGATTCCCTCTCCACCCTTCATCCTGCTCTGTGCCTCTGGAGGCTGACATCAATGGACTGCACAAATGAGGCTTTATTGACATCTGGCTTCCAGTTTATTTCAGCCAATAGGAGGGACCATCAGGAGATCAGAGTTGGGAGGGAAAGAGAAGTTGGAATATTTATTTCATCAGCTCCCTCCCAGCTGAGCAGAAATTTGGTAGTGGTTTTGTTCTTCTGTTGAAAGCCAAAATCAAAGAGACAGAAAATAGGGGCACCTGGGTGGCTCAGTCATTAAGCATCTGCCTTCGGCTCAGGTCATGATCAGGGTCCTGGGATCAAGCCCCACATTGGGCTCTCTGCTCAGCAGGAAGCCTGCTTCTCCCTTTCCCACTCCCCCTGCTTGTGTTCCCTCTCTCGCTGTCTCTCTCTCTGTCAAATAAATAAATAAATAAAAATCTTAAAAAAAAAAAAAGAGACAAAATAGATTGGTGGTTTTTAGCAACTCGAGGGAGAGGAAAATGAGGACTGATTGCTAATGGATATAGGGTTTTGGTGGGTGGTAAAAACATTCTTGAGTTAGATGGTGGTGGTTGCAAAACTTTGCAAATATACTAAGACCATTTAATTGTGCATATTAAAAGGGTGAGTTTTATGATGTGAGAATTATATCTCAATTTTTAAATGGATATAAAATATACAGGGGTGCCTGGCTGGCTCAGTCGGTTAAGTGTCTGACTCTTGAGTTTGGCTCAGGTCATGATCTCAGGGTTGTGACATTGAGCCTTGAGTCAGGCTCCGTGTTCGGATGTTGAGCCTGCTTAAGATTTTCTCTTTTCCTCTTTCTCTGCCCTTCCCTCCTCCATGCTCTCTCTTTTTCTAAAAAAGGGGGGCACCTGGGTGGCTCAGTTAGTTAATCTTCCAACTCTTGATTTTGACTTGGGTCATGATCTCGGGGTCATGAGATCGAGCCCCATGTCAGACTCCACGCTGGGCACGGAGCCTGCTTGAGGTTCTCTCTCTCCCTCTGCCCCTCCCCCACCCCCTACTTGCTCTCTCTCTCTCTCTCTCTCCAAAAAAAAGAAAAGAAAGTATACAGTAGACTATTATTCAGCCATAAAAAAGAATGAAATGTTACCATTTGTGACAACATGAATGAACCTTGGGGGCATTATACTACATGAAATAAGTCAGAGAAGGACAAATACTATATGATCTCACTTATAGGTGGAATTTTTCAAAAGGCTCGTAGATAGGGGCGCCTGGGTGACTCAGTCGGTTGGGCATCTGCCTTCAGCTCAGATCATGATCCCAGGGTCCTGGGATAGAGCCCCTCTGCCACTCCCCGCCAACTTGTGCTCTCTCTCTCACTCACTCCTCTCAAATAAATAAATAAAATCTTTAAAAAAAAAAGGCTCATAGATACAAAGAACAGATTGGTGGTTGCTAGAGGCAAAGGGTGGAGAGTGAGCAAAATGGGTTGAAGAGAGTCTAAAGATACAAACTTCCACTTATGAAATAAATAAGTCATGGGGATATAACATACAACATGATGACTATAATTAATAATACTCTACTGCATATTTGAAAGTTGCTAGGAGAGTAGATCTTAAAAGTTCGTATCACAAGAAAGAAATTCTTTATAACTGTGTATGGTGATGGATGTTAACTAGACTTATTGTGGTGATCATTCCTCAATGTATAAATACTGAATCATGTTGAACATCTGAAACTAATATAATGTTATATGTCAATTATACCTCAATTTAAAAAATGGATAGACATTTCAAATTAAACTTTTGTAGCATAAAACAAAGAAAATATGGATAAAGAAAAAGGGAAAGAAACACTAAAAACTGAAATTATAACACAGAAATACAAACCCAGAAAAATATATCATTTATATCAATTAAGGCAAATAGTCAGAAAGAAAGTCCACAGTTCCTAGAAGGTGGTGCTCTCTTACAACTACAGCTCTTTCCGGTTTCCAGTAATGGCTCTACTCTTGAACCTTCAGGACTAGGATGGCTCTACTCTAGAACCTTCTGTAATGGCTCTACTCTTGAACAGCTCCCTGCTGTTGTTGGCTCCTGGGTGTTTTACCATTCCTAGTTGGCTTCCTTTAATCCTGACCACAGACATTTGTAAATAGTCCTTTTAGCAGACCTCTTCATTTAACCCATTTGAATATACCCTCTCTTCCCATACAAAGCCAGGACCTCCTCCCATACAAACCACCATTGCCCATGAGATCATATCCAAACTGCCTTTCTGACCTTTAGCTCTCTCTTCTATTCTCTTTCACCTTCCTGTTTTGCAAGCTGGGATTCAACATTACTTTCTCTTATTCCATATCATCTGTAGGACATGTTCTCTATGCTCTATCATGACTTTGCACTTTGTTTTAGATTCATATATAATTATTTAGTTAGGTGTAAGACGTATTACACCTAAAGATGACACAGAAATCCATTTTTCATACTTCTCATAGCTTCTAGTCCAGGAAGAGGCACTAGTGAGGAGCCGGATTTGAAATTTTAATTTATTATTTCTTGATTTGCCTCTTCTCCTTTCGAGCCTTTCTTATTTACTTTCAATCTTAACCCATGCTTTCATTCCCGTTTTCCTCCTGGATCCAATTCTTATAACCCTTTAAGTCCCAAACCCCCTTTATAAAGCCACTAAATTAGATTATTAATGACAAATCAAAGGACTCGGAGTTTATAAGTCTGAAAGCTCTTTGCTCTCTCAATATAACAGTCTGATTTTGCACCCTTCAGGGCACAATACAAAGCTCATCTTAAAATTATTCTGGCTGGGGCGCCTGGGTGGCTCAGTTGGTTAAGCGACTGCCTTCGGCTCAGGTCATGATCCTGGAGTCCCAGGATCGAGTCCCGCATCGGGCTCCCTGCTCAGCAGGGAGTCTGCTTCTCCCTCTGACCCTCCCCCCTCTCGTGCTCTCTCTCCCATTCTCTCTCTCAAATGAATAAATAAAATCTTTAAAAAAAATTATTTTGGCTGATCAAGGAAAGGAGGTCAGTTTACTTGGAAAGTGCTATCACTTTTACTTAAACTAAACACTATTAGTTTTTTTTTTATTGTATTAAAAAAAATCAAGTGAAGGAAGCTCAGAAGGATGCTCATATAGTACCCAAGGCTATTGGTCCGGGGAGGATAAATAAAGATGAGACCGGAATGGATTTTTAGAGCCAGATTCCACTTTGACTTTATGCTTCAATCTATTACAGCAATGTCTCCTTTTGTACCCCGAAGGGCCAGCTTGGGTTCTTTAAGACATGGCCAGAACACATCCCACAGATGATGATAGAGACAGGGAAGACTTCTTTGCCCATAGTAGAAGTGTCCAATTTTATTTCTGTGGTAATAAGCCTAAGAGGCACCAGATGTGTATCCCTCTTTAGAGAGGAATGAGAGAAGTGAGGGGTAACAGCCCCATGGAGTCTGGAGAGGGGGTGGCTCAGATCGGGCATTCTGGAGCCACCCGTTATGGAGGGCCTGGCATTTCTTTCTGGTGTCATCTCTGCAGCATGCTGTAATAGATAAGCATTGAACTCTGGAGTTGCACAGCTCTGTGTTTGAATCCTGGTTCTATCATTTACTAAGACCAGGCATGCTGGACCAAAAAAGCGATGGAACAAGTTTTCTAGAGGGTTTTCTAGATGCTAGTTTTGGTGACTTTGAAATCATTTATTCATTCAATAAGCATTCTTCTGAGTGTCTACTATGTTGCAGCCCCATTCTGGGCATGGGAAATATTAAAAATGGAAGTAATATGAAGTTCCTAACCTCACAGAATTTATCATGACTTTGCAGGCTGGCCTCCTCTCCAGCCATCAATTGACCCTAAACGGGCTAGATGGCACATTGCCCCTCCTGTGTCCATAGGCAATCATGCAAAATGCACTAATTAAATGTCTCCATAATGACTGTGTGCTTCAGGAATGGCCTGGTGCCAATGCCTTGAAAACACTGCTCCAAATGCCGCTCTTGTCCTGAAGCTAATGGATAAAGTGACCACAGCATACGCCTAGAATTGATTGTTTTCTTTGGATTTAATCAAGCACTTCTCCCCTCCTCCCCTGAAAATGTTAATGCTTTCTTTCTCCTATAGCCACTATACCTTAACATGAAAAGATTAAATTTCCCCTCTGACTTTTAATTATCCCCTGACAGCTTTGGGAAATGGCATGGGTAACAAATCAGAAATGCTAGTTGGCTTTGGAATGCGTCCTGCGTGCTTTTGAAACAGATTTTCTGAGTTATGTTTTGAACAAATGTTAACGTTAATTTGTGTTTCCTTAACAGACACCAACAGATGAGCAGAAAAGGGAAAGAGGTCCTTCATGAATGTGATGATGTGATGGGAGGACTTTCAAGGATTAGCAAAACCATGAAGGTAATTGGCCAGCAGAAAAGGGAGAGATCATGTAATATTTCTTAAGAATGTCTTTCCAGATGATAGATGCTAAGCTGTACATCAGTCATTTCCCAACCAGAGTCCGTTCCATTTATAGCAGTGCTTCTCTAAGTATCTTTGGGAAAGGTCTAGTTTTTCTTTTTTAAAAAAATTACCAGTCTGAAATTTTCTAAATGCTAACTCTCAATTTCTGTACCTTTTTTTTTCCATCACAGACCAGTAATGAACAATTAGTACTGGTCCATGAAGCATACTTTGAATAGCTCTGTTCCATGTAAATAATAGTTACCAATTTTTAAGGGGCAGATATTATGCCAACTATTTTATAAACGTTATAATTTAGTCTTCACAACAATCCTGTGAGGCAATTCTTATTGTCTGTTTTACAGATGAAAAAATGAGGTTTAGAGAGTTCAGGTAATAAGCTGAAAGTCACAAAATCAGTCAGTGGTGGCATGTTTCTTTCTTTTTTTTGTTTTAAAGATTTTATTTATTTATATGAGAGAGAGTGAGAGACAGAGAGCACGAGAGGGGGGAGGGTCAGAGGGAGAAGCAGACTCCCTGCCGAGCAGGGAGCCCGATGCGGGACTCGATCCTGGGACTCCAGGATCATGACCTGAGCCGAAGGCAGTCGCTTAACCAACTGAGCCACCCAGGCGCCCTGGCATGTTTCTTTCTGACTCAGATTTATCCACCACCATCTTTTCTTAAGGATCAGCAAGTAGCAAGGTTGAATAGTTTGTAATGTGCAGGGTTATTGACAGGAGAATGACATCAGGAAGAATCAGATCTGATAGTCCAAGGTCATAAATTAATCCTGGAAGCAAAAGACCAGGAGAACCAGGTCAGGCATGAGTCAGGTACTAGGTAATTGAAGATAGGAATGGTTGAAATTGGGTTGGTTGTTGGACTATGGAGTGTTCCTTGTAAGCAACTACCCCAATAAAAAAGTGGAATAAGAGATTTTGCTTTGGTTAAGCATCCTTTTCTTTCTAAAGCAATCAAAGATATTTTTATTAACAGCTGCCGCCTGATTCTTCCACCACCTTCCAATGTACTGTCTGGGTCCCACTATAACTTACTGGTCCTGATCCTTTTAAGGTGGCAGGGTCATCAATATCTGTCCATAAAGCTTTCCTGTACATGGCAAAGGGAGGAACACATCCTTTGACATAGTTTCAGGCTCAACTGGAGGGTCTTTATCTTGAGAGAGACCAAATGACTATGGGATCATCCAGGGTCATCAAATTCAAGGACTTGTCTCCTCTTTATCAGAACATCCTCTTCAAAGGGAAGCACATCCTGTAAGGTTAACAGACCTGGGGGTAGATCACCCCCTAAGGCTGGGAGGTAGGCACAGGATGATTACTAAGCTATTTGCAGGGAGAGAAGACTTCACCAGGGAATCAGCTCCTAGGGAGATGCACAGGAAACAGCATGGCATCTTAGGGCTGGATCAGCCCCCTGGGAGCAGGGGACATTAAAGCTAATAAAAGAAATTCACATTGGAAGCTAAAGTAGGAGGAAGAAATGCAAGGTGGAAAATTATATAGGAGAAACTGGGGGGGAAAAGTGCATCGTCAAAGCAGGGATGCAAGGCAAAAGGGAGGAGCCAAGAAAAAAGAGTCTCTGAGCAGGGGGAAGTAGTAGGTCAATAGGAGTAGACGAGGCCAAAGCATGTCCAAGCCCCAGGGTTTGGCCCAAGATCAAATAAGTATTATATCCAAATTGTAGAAAATACAGAAACACACACACACACACACACTACAAGAAATCAGTCACCCACATACTGATCATTTCAGTATGTTTCCTATGCATTCTTTGACTTTGAGAGTAAGCAAATCCCAACCACACTGATTCCCTGACTGTGTTCTGAGTAGTGTGTGTGTTGGAGAGAGGGAGAGATATTGAGGCCAGGACTCTGAAAATAGGGGCAGCCAGTCCAGTTCTGAAAAATAGTGATAATGTTGCAGATGGCCAAGGCATCATGGGATTTCTGACCCAGAGAGAACTTGAAGATCATCCAGTTGGTGGTTTTAAAAGTCTGTTCTTCAGAACTGTGTAGGTTTGGTGCAGATGCCTCAGAGGCTAGCTGGGCACAGAGTGGGGGAGGGTTGAGTGCACAACAAAGTGGTCAGGGTGATAGGTCTCCCCACCTGCCTTCAACCCAGCAGCTCTGCTTTCTGTCGTGTATATATTCCTTTCTGGGTAAGATTTCATTTGAAGAAAAGAGTCTGCTGCTTTTACAAGAGGAAAATAAAAATGATTGGAAGTCATTGTTCTAATGCCAAATCATTTTGCACATAAAGAAACTGAAGTCTCCAAAGATGAAAGGACATTTAGAAGATCCCATAGCTAGGTGTGGTGGTTACAAGGAGCATTCTTGATACCCTAGCCCTTCTCTGACATTCTCTCTCAAATAAGCTGTATCCTTTTGTAATCTTCTTTAGAATAGGCCTCCTCTTACTCAGAAAAATATCTGGTCTTGGCTCAGGATTATACAGCCATAGGGTAATCTGCCATCTCTGTTTTCCCAGGTCTAAGAGGTTGCCCTGGGTACAGGATTTTGAGCGCTAAAACCAAGAGTCCCAGACCAACCAGGACAGTTGGTCACTCTATCAGGAAGCCCTAATCCCCAGATCTTTCCGTACTAACCACTCTGTTTTTGTTGCTGGAATCCTGAGTAACTTCCTGTCTCACTTGAGATTCTCAGAGTCCTTCAACCTTTGAAACTTAATCTTTGAGCCCGGCTTCCTCATTTCTGCTTCCTGACGCCATGATTTCTGATTCATACCCTGTGCAGAAGCATTCTGTCTGTTTGCTTCTTTCCACCATGGACAGCACCCTCTATCTAGCCTTCATTCCCCCCCCCCCCCCCCCCGCCGAGATCTGATCACGTGTAGTTGTTGATGTCACCGAGTATCACTTGCCCTCCATGTGAATTATAGTAACTGCTGGCTACTTTCCACATCAGTCCTGTCAAATGTTTGGTACATTCTGGAAGTTCCTAGACCCAAAATTCAGACTTTGGTCAGAGTTTCCTTCTCTCATCTTTTCTCTTCACTGTTGACAGTTTTGAAAAACATCATATTTTGGCTGGTGGAGGTCAAGTACCTATCTTATCCTCCATGCGGTTTATGAACTGAGTGACCAGACCTATCGTATTAGCAGGAGATAACTTTTTAAAACTCCGTGTATCAAACAGCTAGAGTCTCTTTAGACCACTGCTCATCAGTATATCTAAATTATTCTTAGCACTCAGTTTTACCTCCAGAAGATTTGTTACATATCATCCAATGAGGGTTTCGTTAAGTAACTCAAGTATGGAATTTTAGTGTCTCATTTGAGGAGAACTCTGCCAAAGTGTTCCTGTTACTCCACTCAGCATTTGGCCTGTGATGAGAGCCTTGTGACCTCTGCTCTGCTCATCTGCCCACTCAAATCTATTCTAGGCTTACTTCGTAGATTCTGATCTGAACTATTTTTCAGAGTTCCAGACATGTTCTTTTTCAAAAACAAACAGAAAAAAAAATGGTTTGGTTGAACTCCGTGTCTATCCTGCTCATTCCAGCTGAAGCAATGGCACTCGGACCTAAGTGCTCAAGGGATGTGATTAGAGACATGAGATAGCACTGAAATTCATGCCATAGAGCATTCAAGTTCAGCTAGCATGTGAAAGATATTGGTGCTTTTCTTTCCACTTAGTAAACACTGAGTTATATTTTCGTCTCTTTCATTTTTTGTTTGTGTGGAGGGGGAAAATCCCTTTACATCCTTCCAAACTTATAGACGGTGAGATAAACATCAATGATGCTATAAACATGTTCTATGTTAATCAACATATTTCCTATAGTAGCTACATCAGTGGAAGAAAAGACTGGTTGGGGAAGTACCCTGGTAGTTTTGAGATAGAATTTAGGATTGTAGCTCAGAACATATTATCTTGGGACTCATTGGATACCAACATCTTTTGCTACATATGAGGAAAGCGAGACTCTGGGAGATCAAAGTAGTTCTCCATTTGGGCTGCACACTAAATCTATCTGGGAGCTTTAGAAAATAGGGCTGCCTGTGCCCCACCTCCAGAGCCCATCTGATTGGTCAGGGATGGAGCCTGGCATTGATTTTTTTTAAAGCCCCTCCCCCCTTGGTTCTCATACATTGCCGAAGTTTAGCATCCCTGTTTTAAAGCTCAGTGGCAGACAGAGTGGGGAGTAGAACAAAGCCATGTAAATCCCAGATCAGAGATGTGTCCACTGCCCCCCCCCCCGCCCCCGCTGCCTCCTTGCAGAATGTGAGCTGTTGGCAGAGAGCACTGAGAGGAGGTGAGCCACAGCCACACTGGAGAGGGAAAGCGTTGCAGCCAGGAACTGTTTGAATAGAGGGAGGATGCAGGCCCTATGTTAGTCAAGTACAAGCATTTCCCAGGAGACACAGGACATGCAAGGAGAGTCTGACACACTACATAACTCAGCTTGGACTGCCGTACGGTCTTACCCTGATAGCAGTACCCTCTGGAAAAAGATCCTTATCGTTCAGCAAATGGAGTGATGGTAGAACTTCTTCGGGAGGCAGATGCTTGGAATCCTTTTCCTTCCCAGAGGATTCAGGGAATCTGAACATTCCTGCAAATTCCTTAAGTCAGCACGTCATTCATTAACCCCTCTTTTGCCCCCTAACATTCTGTCCCCTGCTGCACAGTAGTTCCCTAGAACCCAATACAGTACCAGACCTACAGTTCATCCTCATTATCTGCAGGTTCCATATTTGCAAACCCATTAAAATTTATTTGTAACCCCAAAATCAATACCTGCAGAGCTTTCATGGTCATTTGTGGGCATGTGAAAGGCAACAAAAAATATTTAGTCTTCCAAAGCACATGCATGCTTCCAGCTGAGGTTAAGTAAGACAAAGCTTCACCTACTTGGTTTTTAGCTCTCACACGGTAAACAAGCATAAGTTTCTCAACCAACTTAGTGCCACGTTCTTAAAATTGTTGTGGTATTTGTTGATTTCACTATTTAAAATGGTTTCCAAGTATAATGCTGGGTGAGGTGTTGTCTAGTGTTGCCAAACACAAGAAGGCTGTGATGTGCTTTATGGAGAAAATATGTGTGTTCAGTAAGCTTTGTTCAGGCATGAGTTATAATGATGTTGGCCATGAGTTCAATATGAACGAACCAACAATCTATATTGAAACAGGAATATACATAAGATAAAGTTATGCATTGGTCAGTTAACAAAAATGTTATGATCAGAGACTTTCAGAAACCTAACCCTGTATTTTCCCTAGGAGCGATGTTTCAATATTTGCTAAGTCAGTGTTCATGGTGACTCTATAGAACATCACTGCCGCAAATAATGAGAATCTACTATATATGACACGTGCTCAATAAATACTTGTTGGGTAAATGAGCAACTGAATAAAAACCTCACATTTGCATATTTTTATGTATACAAAATATTATGTGTATTCATATTGAATTCAGTGTTGGTGCTGGGGCCTCAAAGATACCAAAAAGAGCTAACCTTTACTGAGTGTTTACTGTGAATGAGACACTTTACATATATTATTTTATTTAATCCTCACACAATCCTACAAGGCAGACTCTTCTTTTCTCCATTTTATGGAGAAGGTAAGTAAGGCCCAAAGAAATGAAAGAACTTGCTCAAAATCCCTCAGCTAGGCAGAGGTGAATACATATTTGAACCCAGATAGCTTGACCATTGTTAGGAGCTGAATTGTGGCCCCATGAAATTCATATGGTAAAGTCCTACCCTCTAGTACCTCAGAATGTGACTGTATTGGAGACAGGGTTTTTAAAGAGGTAATTAAGGAATTAAGGTTGAATGAGATCATTAGGGTTGGCCATAGTCCAAAATGACTGGTGTCCTTATAAAAAGAAGAGATGAGGACACTGACATGCACAAAGGAAAGGCAATGTGGAGACACAGGGAGAAGATGACCATCTACAAGCCAAGAACAGAGGCTCTCAGAAGAAACCAACCCTGCTGACACCTTGATCTTGGACTTCTGGCTTTCAGAACTGTGGGGAAATAAAATTTCTGTCGTTTAAGCCACTTAGACTGTGACACTTTGTTACGGCAGCCCTAGCAAACTAATACAACTACAGTCTCACGGCCTGGCTGATAAATAAAACATGGCCCCAGACTCCAGATCATTGAGAGTCTAGCCACTTGTCATAATCCACTGGAGGCGGTGTTCTCCGGAGAGGGAGTAGTATAAGTGCAAATGAAGCTATGACTAAATCTGGAATTCTGGAACTGCCTGCAAGGATGGAGCAAGGGAGAAAAAGGGCTGGATCTTGGGCCAAAGCCAAGTGGAGCATAAAGGTGGCCAAGCCAGAACAAAGCACTGGGAGGAGTGCCAAGTAACAGAATTACAAGTAAAACAGGAAGGAATTGTGCCGGATGAGAAACAAGCCAAATGATCCAGCCAAGAAAGAAGACCAGGTCACAAAGGCGAATGTTTAAAAAGAAAAGCCTAAAGGCATAAGAAAATGGGAAAGGGATCATGAAGACTGCTTTCTGGATCCATAGCCCCCTTGAGACCCAACTGGCCGTAACGTGCAGCTTTAGAAACCTTAAACCCACTTCCTTTGTATGCTCCTTTATCTGGATAAAAACCTCACTTTTTGCAATTGAATTCTGACATCCCCATTAATATATGGTTGAGTGACAGACTGATCATAACTGTGTCATGTTGGGCTACTGTGTTCCAGAATCTTTGTAGTTTTTAACTTTAATAGCAGAGAGGATAAATCCCTCCTTATTTTCTACCTTTTCAAAAACATTCTTGGCAATTTTGTATACTCTGTTTTCTTATATTTTCTAAAGTAATTATTTTCAATTTAAAAAGAAAGTTCATTGTGTTTCTGATGGAAATTACATGAAATTTATATATTTATTTGAAAAAGGATTAAATATTTATTATATTAAGACTTTCTATCTAGGAGCATGATATATCTGTACATTTATTTGGATCTGGTTTTATGTCCCTCAATAAGTTATTGCTCTCAAACAGATCTTACACTTTCTTTGTTAAATTTTTTTCCTATCTATTCTATAGTTTTTGTCTCCATTGTTAATAGGATGCATGTGTGATTCCCCTCTGGCCGCCCCACCATTTCCATTTCCATCTGGTTTCTACTAGTAAATGAATTGATTTTTAAACTATTTTTCCTGGTAACTGGTACGTTAATCAATTATTTTACTTGTAATCCAATAATTTACTTTTTAATTACACCTATTAGGTTTTCTAAGAAAACGTCCTATCATGTTCACACCAGGATAATATGACTTTCTTCCAATATTTACATAAATTCTTTTCTTTTTAAAGCGTATTTCATTAGGTAGAACTCTGAAGAAATGAAAACAGTGACATCTCTTCCCTGAGAGAGCATAAGCTGTTGGCTAATATTTTACCTTAGAGCTATACTTCACGTGTGATCCCTCCTGCTGTCTGTCCCATCGGGATAGGGATGATACTTTTGGGTCAAAGGGTTTTGAAGGGACAGGATCTGACAGAGCTCGGCCTATGCAGGAGGTTGATGGCAGGTGGAGGAAGGCAGCATGCAGGGCAGGGTGTGAGGTACCTCTCGAGGATCGAGCAACGCACACCATTTTTAGTAACAGCAGCGACCTTTTTAAAAATGAAGAAAATGTGAACCTCTTGCTTTTCAGGTCTGGTCAAAATGCCCCCCGTTACCCAGCGTGGGGTGAACATGCTCCCAGCGACAGATCTTGTGCCTGATGGGCAGCTGGAGGCTCAGTCTGCCACTCCCCTCGGACGTCTCTGGACTGTGTGGGAGGCGTGTGGCTTTGCTATTGTTCCAAAGCTCAGGAGCACATCTCACACCCTTCTCTGTCCTCTGGAACAAAACGCACTTCACATCCCCAGGCCCACGTGGACCCACTCCCGGAGGATGATAGACAGCGACACGAAGCTTGTTTTCCTCTTCTCACTCTTCGGAGGAATTCTTTTTTTATGCTTTGCAAATAAGTAGCTGGGGTAATTTGCTCTCTCCACCTTTCCCTTTTTGCTTTCCTGTTTTGAAATCACCATGCCAGCTCAGAGAAGCTAAGATCAAGTCGTCCTGGTTATCGGATGATTTCTCTCTTCTATCTTGAGCCCTCAACATCCCCCTTACATCATCTTTTCCTGTGGTACAAGTATTTATTTGCTGAAGCTCAAGCTCTGTAGGGCAAGTGGCTATGCTTTAGTTTTCCTCTTCTGTGCTCTAAGACACCTGTAATAATTAGCAGCCTCAAATTAACCCGATCCATCAGATGCAGTGTTTGGTTGCCCTTGAAAGCTTTTTGTTTTTTTCCCGGCCAGTACTGCCTGGCACGGCATGATGCTAGCCTCAATTTCACATGCATACAATGAGAAGATTTGCCTCATTTTTCTAGGACTTTGATGCTCTCGTGTTTTGCGCCCAAGCTAATAGCTCAAGTTGCCTAGTAACCAGCCAAAGACCAGCGCCTGAGTAGAAACTAGAGAAGCCACGTTCGGTAATAAGGAGAGCAATAGCTGGGAACCAGCAGGACTAGGGTCACGGTTGGGCTGGACTCTCATTCCTTTGAGGATGTGGCCGGCATGTCTTTTATTAAGCTGCTCAAATCCTCTATCTGTAAAATGGGCCTGACGTGTGACAGTGGGTCCCTCAGGCACATATCTGAAGGATTAATCAAGAATCCAGAAAACAGTTTGAATTCTTCAGAATCAATGCACCTGGGAAATACACTGGATTGATCATAATTTGGTGCTAGCACGAAGACAATGTTGGAAAGCAGGACCAGCTAACTCACCGATTTCTAAGGTTATAAGGCAAATGCAGTAAAATCAGTCCCTCTGCTTGCCTTCGAGCTGAGATAACTGTGTTTATACAATCACCTCAAGGACAGAAAGTAATGACAAGTGCATTGAAAATGGAGGAGAAATGCATCAGAGTGTTCCAAAATAATCTGAGCTATTTTGTCTGAGGTCAATCCATATATGTGGGATTTACTCAGCACTCATTTGGCTAATCTTAGAGAAGTCTGTCATTTCAAGGACTTAAAACTCGGGACACAAGGTGTATCGTGCCATGAACAGCTGATAAAAATGGCTTCATTTGGGTTTCAGTCACCTCCCTTGATGCTGAGGTAGAATTTGGGGTCACCTGAGCCAACATGCCTCATCTAGGGTTCAAGAACTTCTCTCACCCCCAGCAATCTGAGCATCCATTTTCCCCCTCACAATTACCCTGTGCAGACCTTGCATTTCCCTCATGATGGTTTATTTCTTCTTCCCTCAGATACATGGCATTCTTCACTGCTGTGAACCTAAAGGCTCACAAACTTCTGCCTTTAAAATGTTTTTTTTTTTTCATAGTTCTCTTGGATGATCTGAAACAAAATTATCCCGAGAACCATCAGCTCAAGTTCTCCTTTGTAAAAAGGGACTGTTTTATTTCCCAGGCCCACAGTGGTCATAAAGCCCCTGAGGAATCCACTCGGCATCAAGAAGAACAGGGTTCAAATCCTTCCTTTCTCTTCTGTTTTCTGTGCATGCTTAAGGCAAATTACTCATTTCTCTCAATCTCAGATTCTTTCTATAAACAGATAATACCCTCAAAGGTTGTTGAGATGATTAAATAAGGATATAATATACACATATACATAAATATCATGTATACATGTGTAATGATAATATAGATATAAATATACACATAGACATATATGGTCATATATCTACATCTCTCTCTCTCTTCCTCTCTCTCTCTCTCTCTTTCTATATATGTATTATATATATACATATAGATACACACAACTTAAATACCATATATATATATATATGGTCAGAAATTTCATAAGTAGTCAGCGTTCAATAAACTTGTTATCAAGAGCATTTCCTTTCTTTCTCTCTCTCTTGCTCTCTCTTCTCTCTCCCTCCCTGTCTCTCATCCTTCCCCTTTTCTAGCTCCCATACCAATCATGGTGGCTTTTCTAGAAGCTAGAGTAGGACTCTGTATTACCTAACAAAAATGGATGTGTAGATGTGTTCCTTTGGAGGGGATTTAAAACCAGTTTCGAAAGTAAAACATCTTGTCCACTAGCCTGCATTATGAGTTTCTGCAATGTTTGGCGAATCCAGCCACTTCATCTGTTCCTCCACTCCATGTTGAAGTTATTTGTTAATTACAAGTGGAAAAAGCATGACTGTTACATAAGGCAAAGATACTTTCTGTAAAAAGGGGGTGGACAAGTTTTGATTACCTTATACTGAACATTTTAAGTGGTGTTCACCAAGTATAAAAGGACAACATCAATAACCACAACCCTAGAGAGAGAAACCATCTTACACTGAAAACTCTCAAGGGCTACTAGGCCATTTGTGCCTTCTCCCTGGGCATTAGGGAACTCATTGTATGGAGACACATGATTGCCCTGGCTAAATCTGATCCACCTGCAAGGACTCTGAAAAGCATTCATTTAATCACTTGTCCTGAAAACGCTGCTGAAACTGCAGCCAGCTGAGGTGCCACAGGAAACCAGGTCTGCACCTAGCATGGAAGAAGAAAGGAAGCATCATACGGAGGGCTGATTAAAGGTCAGCAGCTATGATGGCCCTCGCCCTCAGACCACCGGGAATTTCTAAATGCTGCCCTGACCCACTTTAGTTTTCTTCAAATATGGGAACTGTTGGAAATTCCATTCCGTTTCCCCATGAAACACATCTGGGTGCTTCTGTGGGAGTAGATGATTTCCAAAGGCCAACAACTCCAATGACACATGACTTTGAAGACTTGTTCTTTTCTAAAAAGAAGCAGAACACGGTCTCTTCCACTTCTGTTCTGCTGCCCAGGACTTTGCCAGCTTTAGCAGTGAGCGTGCCTAGTCCTGGGAAACCCTACAGTCCTGGGAAAACAGAATAGTATTCTTAAAGGCAGCCAGGGGTGGGGAATGTCACATGACCACCAACTTCTTTAAGTAGAACAAGACTGATTCGTTCAATGTAGAAAAATCCAGAAAAAATTTACTGGTCAAGCCACAATCCTCATGCCATTTGAGATCTGCTCTCTGTTCTCTAAGTCAATGCTTGCAATTAGTTTTGAGGCAGGAGGAACTCCTTTGCAAAACTGCTGAAACCTGTAGCAACTCTCCCTAGAAAAATCTATACATATTCACATTTATATTGAAGTATAACATACATAAAGCACGCTAAAGATACATAGGGTTATGGTTTGATAAATTTTCCCAAACTGAACGTACCCATATCAACAGCACCTAGATCAAAAATAGAACACTACCAGCACCCCAATAGGACCTCTCTTCCCCTTTCAGTCATTAGGCCACCAAGAGCAAACGCTACCCTGACTTCTGACACCTTAATTACCTTCTGCCTGCTTTTGAATTTCATATAAATGAAATCATCTAGTATGTACACTTTTAAATTTGGCTTCTTAAAATTCAACATTATGTTTGTGAGAGTAGACCATATTATTCTGTCTAGTTGCAGTTCATTCATTCCCATGTAGATTCCATTGTACTGACATACCACCGTTTATTTATTCATTCTGTTATGATGGACATTTTGGTAGTTTTTAGATTTGGACTGTTGAGAATAGTATTACTACATTTTCATGCGTGTGTTTTAGTGGACCAATGCGTGCATTTCTTTGGGATGTAAATCAAAAAATACAATGGCTGGGTCCTACTATATGTGTATGTTCAGTTTTAGCAGATACAGTAAAATTCACTTTTGTTTTGGTGTCAAGTTCTATGACTTTTGACAAATACATGGTGTCGGGGCGCCTGGGTGGCTCAGTTGGTTAAGCGACTGCCTTCGGCTCAGGTCATGATCCTGGAGTCCCTGGATCAAGTCCCGCATCGGGCTCCCTGCTCGGCAGGGAGTCTGCTTTGCCCTCTGACCCTATCCCTTCTCATGTGTTCTCTCTCATTCTCTCTCTCTCAAAATAAATAAATAAAATCTTAAAAAAAAAAAAAAAGACAAATACATGGTGTCATCTAACCACTACCACGCTCTGGATTAAAGCACAAAAATTCCCCCAAATTCCCTCAGGCTGTTATTTTATGGTCAACTCCTTACCCACCCTTTTCCCTGACAAGCCACTACTCACGCTATAGTTTTGCTTTTTCAGAATGTCTTATAAATGGCATTATGCAGTATGTAACTTCTTAGACTGGTTTCTCTCATTTGGCACAATGTATTTGGGATTTGTCTATGTTGTTCATATATACTTAGTTTATTCCTTTCTATTATTGAGTAGCATGCCATTGTATGGATCACAATTTGTTTTTTTTAAGATTTTAGATATTTATTTATTTGAGAGCAAGAGAGAGTGAGCGAGCGAGCGAGAGAACATGAGTGAGGAGAGAGGCAGAGGGAGAGGCAGAAGCAGGCTCCCCGCTGAGCAGGGCACCCGACGTGGGGCTCGATCCCAGGACCCTGAGATCATGACCTGAGCCAAAGGCAGATGCTTAACCCACTGAGCCACCCAGGCGCCCCTGGATCACAATGTGTTAATTCATTCATCTGTTGAACAGCATTTTTTTCGCTTTAAGGTTTCTATAAAAATACATGTACAGCTTTGTGTGTGAATATAAGCTTTCGTTTCTTTTGGCTAATCATGTAGGAATGTTAGTTTATTTGGTGTTTTGTTACCTTAAACTGTTAAGCTGTTTTCTGGAATGCTGTCCCATTTTGAGTTGCCATCAGGAATGTATGAGAGCTCAAGTTGCTCTACATTCTCACCAGCACCTGCTATTATCAGGTTATTGGATAAGCAATTCTGATAGCTGTGTAGTCATATCTTATTGCAGTTTTCATTTACATTTCCCTAGTGACTAATGATGTTGAACATACTTCCACGTGTTTATTTGCCATAGTCAGATAGCTACTTTATAGATTCCGTCCAGGGTTTTTAGATGTAATTAGTGGGAGGATAGGGTGAAGTGTGTTTACTCCAACTTAGCCAGATCCAGAAGTCCTCAATACCTTTTTTCCCCAATTTTTAATTGAAGTATAGTTGACATATAATATTAAATCAGTTTGAGGTATACAACATAGTAATTCCACATTACGTACATTACAAAACACTCACTACAATTACTGTATTACATTATTATTGACTATATTCCCTATGCTGTACTTTTCAGCCCCATGACTTATTTATTTTATAACTGGGAGTTTGTACCTCTTAATCTCCTTCCCCCATTTCGCCCAACTTCCCACCCCCCTCCCCTTTGGCAACTACCAGTTTATTCTCTATTTATGAGCCTGTTCCTCTCTTTTTTGTTGTTGTGTGGTTTGTTTGTTCATTTGTTTTGTTTTTTGAATTCCACATGTAAGTGAAATCATATGGTATGAAAAGATGCTCAACATCACTCATCATCAGGGAAATGGAAATCAAAATCACGATGAGATATCACCTCACACCTGTCAGAATGGCTAGTACCAAAAACGTAAGAGATAACAAGTTTGTTGGCAAGTATGTGGAGAAAAGGGAACCTTTGTGCACTGTTTCTGGGAATGTAAGTTGGTGCGGCCACTGTGGAAAACAGTATGGAGGTTCCGCAAAAAACTAAAACTAGTAATACCATACGATCCAGCCATTCCACTGCTGGGCAGTTATCCAAAGGAAACAGAAACAGTAATTTGGAAAGGCATATGCACCCCTATGTTTGTGGCAGCATTATTTACAATAGCCAAGGTATGGAAGCAACCTGAGCGTCCATCGATGGACGAATGGATAAAGAAGATGTGGTCTACATATACAATGGACTATTACTCAGTCATAAAAAGAATAAAATCTTGCCATTTGTGATAACATGGATGGGCCTGGGGTATTATGCTAAGTGAGATAAGCCCAACAGAGGAAGACTCCATACCTTGAATTGAATGTTAGTATTTTCCTCAGAGAATATGCTTTCTGTTGGTCTCATAGGTAGCACAGCAAATAAATGGAGCATTAAGAGCGTGAGGACTCCAGAGGATATGAATGCATCTCGACGACACTCAAGGACACCTCTTCTCCTTTGAATCATGCCTCCCGATTTGTTGAGAGCCTGCTGTTCTGTATGATAAGCTCCTACAGAATTCAAGTGTGCAGAAGAACTAGTGTGAATTAACTGAAAACACATCCATACCTGTTTTCTGTCAACCCCTTTGCTTCCCAAGGAGACAAATTCACCCATGCCCCCTGGGCCATGGTATTTTAAACTACTATCATAGAAGGTAACTGAATCTACTTGGGTGCTTTCTCCCTTTTCCACAGTTTTACTGGAATGACCTCAAATTTCATTTGACCTGGTATTTCCCAAAGTAGAGAGACAGGCTTTCCCCCGATGCACACATACTTCTCAGGCTGCCTTAACAACAGAATCAGTAGGCATGAGTCATGGTGATCAGCTATAAGACAACACATTTGTCATACTGGAGCTGGTCTCAAAACATACTATTTCTGGTATAGCCAGAGCTGAAGTCTTAAGATGCCCAAGTATGGCCATCCATCTTCACTTATCAGGCAGGATTACTTGCATGCATACATAATCCTCTGGGAGGATGTCAGGCGTTTTAAATGGCTTCATTAACTCATCCAGGTCATTAGAATAGTGCTCCTCAAAGTGTGGCCTGCAGAATGCCAGCCTCAGCATCACCGGGGAGCTTGTTAGAAATCCCGATGCTCAGGCAACCCCTTCTAAATCAGACCTCTGGGGGTGGGAACAGGAATCTGTATCTTAACAAGCTTTCCAAAGGATTCGTATGCATTCAAAAGTTTAAGAACCACCAATTAGCAGTTTACACTTATCACAAAGCTGAATTTAAAACTTGGGAAGAGGAAATGAGAAGCCTCTCCTAATATTTTCAAATTTGTACTGAGTGTTGATTTATTAGTCTTTTAAGACCAGACTTCCCTAAACCTAAACAAGGAAGAACTTAAATGGCTCCAGTAATAGCAGTGAATAAGACTGCCAGCTTCCAGGAGCATGTGTGGCCCTCTTTTTATGACCATAGGTAGTAAAATATCATTATTAAGTGTAGGTAAGTGGTGCCTGGGTGGCTCAGTCGGTTAAGCATCTGCCTTTGGCTCAGGTCATGATCCCAGGGTTCTGGGATCGAGCCCCACGTCGGGCTCCCTCCTCAGCTCAGTGGGGAACCTGCTTCTCCCTTTCCTCTCCACTTTTATGCTCTCCCTCTCTCGCACTCTCTCAGATAAATAAATAAAATCTTTTTTAAAAAAGAAGTGTAGGTGAAAAATACAGCCCTATTTTTGAACTACTTCAGAGGAAATGCACTCAATAAAGTAATTTTTAAATGAAGACAGTTTTTTATATTCCTTACAATTAATGTTTTAAAAAATAATATTCAGAAACATGAGGAAAAAATAGGCAAAGCTACTTGTGGTATATTTCCCCCAGGAAAGATAGTATTTTCTGAGCATAATACTAGGGCAAAACGAGCAAGTTTTATAGTAATTCCAACTATATTCTTGGTCTTGAGCCTAGTTAAAGGAATTCTGAGAGCTGAAATCAAGTAGGGGCAAACTGGCAAAGAAAACAGAAGCAGTCTTCTGAATTGGTCTGCAATTGGTCAGATGGCGTTAATAAATATTTATTGGGTACTTATTATGTGCAGAGTGTGTGCTTTGTGCTGAAGCTGGCCATCATTATGCCAATTTGGCAGTATAATAAACTAGCCTTCTAAAATGTCCACCAAAACCACTGTAGGTAATAGGAGGTGATGAAGTTTGATTCTGTCCCCCTGTACTCTCCTTCCACTTCTCCACAGTCTCCCCATCCCCTTATATCAAGGTGTGTTTTTTTCCACAGGAAGCTGATATTACTGATTTCACATCAGGGGCACAGGATTTTCGTTGTTTCTTTGTTTCATCCAGCCACGAAGATCCTCTGATTCACCTTCGCTGCTCCCAGTTGTTACCAAGAACATGCATTTTGCAAGCTAATGAACCAAAATCTAAGGTACAGAGTGTGGACGTGGAACTGAGCTTAAAGGAGCTTGTTATACAAAAGGATTTATTTTTGGAGAATTGTGTGTCCCTGCTGTTCAAACTTTAAGCAAAAGATACATGTCATATAATACTTTTAACTGTTTTTCCAGTGAATTTGTAAAAAAAAAAAAAAAAAAATTCACTAGGAGTGAATTAGTCATCACATCTTATCTGTTGACCTTGGGACTAGAGCCCAGGTGCATCCCCAGTTTTCATCCCCACACTGCCCCCCAGACTTGGGTTGCAGCTGACTGAAGAAGAGATAATGTTGGCTATTTAAGCGAACTGCAGAGAGACTTGGCACGTTGCACGTGCAGACCTAGCAGGACTTCTAGCTGGCCACCCATCCTCCTCCAGCTTGAATCCCAGGCAGATGAGTAGCCTGAGAAGAAGCAGATGATTGTTTAAAGGTGAGTGTGCTGGGCACTGCCTCCATCCAGGAACACATTGGAAGACAAAAGCAGGACAAGGAAATGCTTGGGTGACCCTGGATGGCTAGATGCCTGGGAATCCCCTGACTTTTCCTCTGTGTTCCCTCTAGGTGCTATTATTACCTTATGTTTGGAAAGAAATTGTGGCATTATAGGATTTTTCAAAAAGAGGAAGGGAAAAATCACTTTGGATAAGCAAACGGGTTTTTTCTTTGTTTGTGAGAGGGTTTTGTTCATTTTCCTTTGTTAACAACCCAGGTATCTGTCCCAGCTTCTGCTCCAGCAGTATTCAACATAGTCACTGATCAGCAATGGGTCCTGTTGCTCAAGGATTTGGAAAATCTGTTGGCAGATATTAATTCACAGTGAGAGAGGACCCAACTCTGCGCGACTTAGACCAGAGTTTCCTAACACTATGAGTTTGAAGACCTCCTTATACCATCAGAAAAATCTCCAAATCATCGTATAATTTTACCTACGTTTCTAGTGTTAGTTGGTTAAGAAAATATTTTATACAAGGGCAAAATGACTATAGTTTCAAAAACAATTTTAAATGATTTTGTATTTTATAAATCATAACACCTGCAGACATTTAAAAATAGCAGTCCACATATAGGAAGCCCAAGGCCCATATATAGGAAGACCTATTTTTATTCATTAGACAGCCTATACTCGGTGAGTAGAGGGATTAAAGGGTCCTTTTGCAAAGGACCTAGAATTCCTGAGTGCCCACAATGCACAGATTTGAAACCGGTGACTTAGACAATGAATGCTATTAAATAAACAAATGAATGAATCCATACAAAATGAATAATTGGGTGGAAAAAAACAAAACCTACACTTATTAGTAAAAGAGAAGAAAGTAGACATCTTTGCTGAGTCTGGAATTATGATTGATGGGTAAATGGGAAATTATTTTATGATAATTCTTGTTACTGCTATGAATATCTGTGATGAATTTAGGGGCACTCATTACTTTGGGGTCAACCATCTGTGTTAATAGAGCAATCAGATGAAATCAGTCTTCTTTAGAAGTAGGCTTTAACTATTAAAATGGTGTTTTTAAAGATGGCTTTTCTCTTCAGGGATTCAGGACTGCAGACCAGGCAAACGTTCATGGCTTTGAGATGTAACATTGCCAGGATGGACAGGCATGTCCTGAGTACCCTGAGCGAGGACAGAAGGTAACTTGCTGCCTCCTACCTTACCCTACCCAACATCCCTGGTGTTGATGGGGTGACAACCACCCATAAGGTGAGGGAAACACCCGTTTAAGGAGGGATGTCGACTCCCTGCAGAGCTGGACTACAGCTAACAGCAGGCTTCTGACTGCTACTTTTCTAACTCCCCGTTCAACTCTGAATCACGAATCCTCAGCTAGAATCTCGGGGGGTGATGTTGGGGCTTTAAGTGCCATTAAATGGAATTTTGAGAAACGGAGGAAGCATCATCTGAATCTGATTTTGGTTCAGCCCCTCTCTTCTCCTTGTAGGCCCTCCCCAAAGTCACTGTGCCCATCTTTTTTTTTTTTTTTTCCCTTTCAGTGAGTTTGTGCCTAAAACTCCAATGCAGAGCTTTCTAGGCAACTGGATAAGAATCCATGGCTTAGACCCAAGTGCACAGGGAGAGTTTATCCCTCCCCTAATTCCAAACCCCACTTTCAAATTTTTACCACCCTTACGGAAACTGTATTAGGAATATGGGGTCAGGGTTTAGAACATCCAAGTGTGTGTGAGATAGAAAAGAAAGAAAGGATGCCAGAGCCCAAGGCCAGATTCTGCTCCACGGGAGCAGGGAAACAGAGAAATACACCCATGTATTTGACCCTCTAACCACACAGGGTAAAATATACACTTGGAATACTAGAATCTGAAACTCTCAGATAGCAACACCTGCTTTGGGGAAGTCCCTGGAAAATAGGTGGGAAGAAGGCAGAGATTTTCTCTTTTGTCTATGGTACCTTCTCATTCTAGAAGACCGTTTTCCACTTACGAATTCTACTTTGGAGAATATGTAGCTTTGTAAATCTTCACACAATGAAATTTTTTGGCAGATGAAATTCTGCTCACGACCTTGTTGGTACAAGAAGCTGCATGGAAGCTGTCTTTGACTTCCTGAAGCAGAATAGTAATCAGGCTCATGCTGGCATTTGATGAGTTAAGTGAACTGGAATATGAAGTCTGACAAATTTGTTAATGGAATTTTCTTTAACCAAGAGGATCAACAAAATCCATAGGAAGTAAATCTTTGCTTCATCTCCTACTGCTGTTATTGACAGAATTATGGAGACTTTTTTTTTTTTTGCAGAAAGTCGTTGAATTGCCTGATTTTATAAAAAGTGGATAAAAACAGTATCTAATGCTAAGGAGGTAAAAATGTTCTAGAACAGTGCTGCCCAGAGATCTGCAGTGTCCTATATGGTAGCCAGCAGCCACATATGGCTACTGAGCATTTGAAACATGGCAGTATGGACTGAGGAATTGAATGTTTAATCTTATTTAATTTTAAATAATTTGATTTCAAATACCATGCATGTCTAGGGACTGCCATATTGGAAAGTGTAGTAGTAGAAGAACTCATGGGTGCTATATTTTTATTAAATATTATCGTAGGCACAAAAGAGTATATAGTATATACAGTTTAAATAATAATCAAATAATCCATGTACCCTCCAACTCTTCTTAAGAAAGAGAATATTACCCAAGCCTCTGAAGTTCCCAAGCTGCCTCTGCCTGAACCCTTTTGTATCCCACTCTACCCCCGCTGAGGTAACTACTATCCTGAATTCTGTGTTCATCATTCCTTGACTTTGTTGGATGTTTTTACCAGAATTTTTATGCATTTCTAAACAAAATTTTATTTTACTTCACATGTTTTGGGACATTTTATGAACAGAATTACACTGCATGCACTCTTTGGTGACTTGCTTTTTTACTCAATATTATGTTTAACAGTTACCCACTGTTGATGCATGTAACCATATTTCATTTTCACTGCCTTCTTAATATGCTAACGCATTTTATTTAAATGGAAGCACAGATTAGGCATTCTTTTCTGTCCTGCTCTAGTTTATTAATATATTATAGTTTTTTCATCCATCCTCCAGTCAATGGTAGTTGTGGTGTTTCTATTCTCTTGTTATTACAAACATTCTACTTAGAATATTTTTCACATGTTTCTAGGGTCAGATAAGAAAGAGTCTAGGGTACAGGCCTGGGAGCCAAACTGTTGGGTGATAAGAATACACATATTTTTCTTTACAAGGTGATGCCACATTCTTTTCCAAAGTGGTAGAACCAATTTATATACCTACTAATTGCTCAAGAAGTGTTTGGTTCTCCACATTTTGGCAATAATCATCTTTGTCAGACATTTTAATTTTTGTTCATCTGGTAGGCATAGAAGGCCATCTCATTGTATCCTTAATTAGCATCCCCAGATTATTAATGGGATTAGGGATATTTTCATTCATATATCTTTTCTTTTGAAATGCCTGCTTTCTTTTTTCTTTTTTTTTCATTGATTTGTGGGGCTTTCTTTATATTCTGGATATTAATCCTTTGCCAGTCATATGTACTGCAAATATCTTCTCCCTATTTGTGGCTTGTCTTTTACCTTTTATGGTTTATTTATTGAATAGGCCTTCTTAATTATAATGTACTTAAATTTAGCTTTGCTTGGGTATTTGTCATCTTTTTAAAGAAATCCTCCCCACCCAGAAGTTGTAATGCTTTTCCCCTATATTTTCTTCTTTAAATTTTAGTTTTCTGTTTGCCTTTGAGTCTTGTATCCACCTGTAATTGATTTTGTTTATGATAGAAAATGGAGATACAAGGTCATTTCTTTCCATAGGGATAACTATTCATTCCAGTGTTAGTTACTGAAGAGATGGGTTATTTATTCACTGATCTCCCATGCCAACTCTTGTTTATGTAGGCCAATTCTAGGCTCTCTCTTTTCATGTATCTTTCATCTCTTTTCATTTTTTCATGTATCTTTTCATCTCTTTCATGTATACGTGGGCACAATTCCAGCCCTTCCCTTTTGTGCTATTAGTCTGTTTGTCTAACCCTGAGATAATACCACTATCTCTTAAGTACTGTAATGTTGAAAGAAAGGAGCCAGACACACAAAAAATAACTAGTCTGTGCTTCTATTTACATAAAACACAAAACAGAATGAGGCATGCAGAAGAGCAGGAGATGAAGCCGAAGAGGTACTAGGTGGAACAGATCATGGAGTGAGATGGAAGCCAGTGGAAGGTTTTCGGCTGAGGAGCGCCATGACCCACTTTATGCCATCAAAGGATCACCCTGGAACTTAATTGAGAATAGGCTTTTATGAGGCAACAGCAGAAGTAGGGAGACCAGTTATAAAGCCAGTGCAACAATCCGGGTGAGAGAAGATGGCAGATGGGACTGGAGTGGTGGCAACAGAGGTAAGTGACATGTGGTCAGATTGCAGGTATATTATGAAGATCAGGTTGATCGTATTTGCTGGTGAATCCGTTGTGAGGTGCAAGAGAAGGGAGGCATCAAAAGAAGAGAAGAGGTATCAGAGTGACACATTGAGGGTTTTGACCTAGGAACTGTAAGGATGGATGATGTAGTATACAGTACAGATGTAATGTATATAAACCTATATGACACATATGTAAGGTACCCATACATACCTAGTGTGTAGTACAAGTTTGCAACATGGTATGTATATGTCTTTAATAAATAGTCCCTCTCTCTCCTTCATGGGACATATATATCAAGTTCAGATTTTAATGTCCTGTATTTCCTTAAAGTTAGAGATACCCTCACGCTCAAGTGGTGACCCTGGGTGATGCTTGCCTGATAACACAGTGGAGATGAAAGGGTGATGTCTATAAGGCTTGATTCTTAGGTAACTGATAGGCACGAACAGTGATGCCCCCTTGGGAAATGATCAGAGTAAACAAGAGTAGCTGTAACGATGTGGCTTTTAGGAGCACAATTTTTTTTTTAAGACCAGGTGCTATTTTAGCATGAGCCTAGGGGTGAATATTTACAGTAGAGAGCTTTGAGATTTCTACGTTATCTGGGTATAAGTAGAACCTTTGAGCCCCTTGGAAGAAAGCTTAGGTATTTACCAAGATGACTGTTATTTTCTGCTGCTGATGACCAGTGAAATACTTTCCAAATGTTGTTTTAATTCCATCAACCCCTCTAGATGGAGGGCTTGATATGACCTTATTGATCATGTGACTTTCAGAAATGACAGACCCCATCACCAACACGACACTGTCTCCCCACACATCTCAGTCTCCAGAGCTAGTACCAGGTTTTTCAGATTAACATTCTCAACACCAGATTATTCTGTGTTGTTGCTACAGAAGGTATACTTTGTCCATTCTTGGGCTTATAACAGATGTTTAATCAAAAGATTTGGCCAAGAACGTCACCCCTCTGTGCCACTCTACCTTCTTACCTAACTTCAGTCATAACCCTGAGGACTCACACAGTTATGCCCTAATTCTGCTATCCATCCAGTTGGATTCATTCCTAGTGCAAGGTCAGTAACATTAAGTGTTCTTGACTTGGTGTTCTTTTAAGATAAACAAGAAAATACAGGGCGCCTGGGTGGCTCAGTGGGTTAAGCATTCAACTCTTGATTTCCACTCAGGTCATGATCTCGGGGTCATGAGATTGAGCCCCGCATCCTCTCTGCGCTGGGCATGGGCATGGAGCCTGCTTAAGATTCTCTCTCTCCCTCTGCTCCTCCCTCCCCCTTTCCCTTTCCTTCTCTAAAAAAGAAAAGAAACGACCAAAAAGAAAATACAAGGCACTAACCAACAGCAAACATTAACTGGGTTAAAGCAAAACCCTTCCTTTCAGGTAATGCAAAGTACGTAAGAGATGCTTTAATGTGATTTGAAGATCCTTTTCCATCTGCTTCATTAGTCGAGTACGGCAGCTATTTTTATATTGTCACGACTCCAGCTTTTGAAATTTGTAAAACTAGTATAAAGATAGACCAGGGTACAAAATAAAAGGTCTTTTCTGTCACCCACACTTTTTTAATGTGGTGATACAGTATAGAGTTCTTACCCATAAAAAGGCCATTGTGCCAGACACCAGGAAGTATCAAGAGATAATAAATGGCCCCCACCATTAAGGAGTTTATTATCATGAGGAGACAGAGTTAGAAGCCAATCATTTCAGAGCCAGCGAAAGCCCAGCGATGACCTCCAGGGGACAGTTGAGTAGTGAGTAAGTGATGAATGTCATAGCCAGATAATACAAGTCAACTTTTATCACACAGTTCTAAGTATGTTACACGTAGCATCTCATTTAATCTTCGCCACCACCCTATGAAGAAGGATATTTTTATCACCATCCTGCAGACAATGAAATTGAGGTATAGTCACATTAAGGGACTGCTTTGAGTCACACACGAGCAAGTGGTACAGCCAGGATCTGGAAGAATCCAGGCAGTCCAGCTCCAGAATCCGTGTCACAACCTCTGTGTTGTTCTGCCATTCTGATGTCTAGCTGGGAAAATCAGCTCTACTATTTACTGTAGTTAACAAAGGGCGGGTGAAAAGAGAGAGCTTTTTATTTTGTGTCCTGGTGTGTCTGTGCACCACTTTACAAATTTGGAAAGCAGGAGTCATGATAAGATAAAAATAGCTGCTTCTTCACCAAGCAGGGAACAGTAAAAGGATCTTTAAATCACATTCAGATACCTCTTTCATGCTCCACGTTGGAAGAGGGTTGCCCTTCCATCTAGCAAATGTGGATTGCATGCTTCAGAGTTGAAATGTGTTCTCTTAGAAAGAATACCAAATCAAGAACACTTAGGATTGCTGTCTCTATAGTGGCAAATAACTGGAGGATGGCGGAATTTGGACTTTAGTGGTATATAGTTAGCTGCTCTAAGACTTAGTTTGTTCCCCTATAAAAGGGGAATAATAGTAATATCTCCCTTAGAGGGTATGTGTGAGGATTAAATTACCTGTTAGAGTAAAATGCTGAGGGGCGCCTGGGTGGTTCAGTTGGTTAAGCAACTGCCTTCGGCTTGGGTTTTGATCCCAGGGTCCTGGGATTGAGCCCCATGTCGGGCTCCCTGCTCTGTCAGGAGCCTGCTTCTCCCTGTCCCCCTGCCTGCCGCTCCCCCTGCTTGTGCTCTCTCTCCCTCTCTCTCTCTCTCTCTCTCTCTGTCAAATAAATAAAATCTTTTAAAAAATGCTGAACTTGATGCCTGGCACATAAAAAAAGACTGCATGAGAATGATGATAGTGATGATGGTGGTGGTGGTGGTGGCAATAGAGATGATCATAAAAACCCTCTCTGCTGTTGGCATGCTCAATTTTAGAACTTCAAATTTTAAGATGCTAGGCTGAGATGTTCTATGTTTTAGACTTATGAATATCATCTTTATATTTAGAAACATCCATTCATCAATGAGCTCTACCATGATCCCTTACTGGCTTTTACATGCTTCATCTTTGCCATCTCTCTGAGAAATGATAACAACATTTGAAAGAAAAATTTTACCAATTGCCCTATAACCAGAGTTGATATGAACAAAATTTGGTGAGATTTTTGCTTAGATGAAAGTTCCTCTATGTCTCACTCTCTGCTCCCACCCTACACCCCCACCCTGCATTGCTCAAGCATTAGAATTTGCAGAATGTGATTCTGAACATTCTTGTGAATGGATTAGAACGTTCCCAAAGACGAAAGAAAGTGCAATGATGTTGCCTGTAAATAGAATATCTCATCTAATTCATTATACATACCATATGTACATCTACTTTCAACACAGAGCCCACTGTAGCCAGGCACACTGAATTTCAGGAATTCATTCCTTGGACAGTCTTTATCTAAATTAATGTATAATTGCGTTCACTGAGCATATGCATTCTTTGTGATCACTGATGGGACCTCAAGAAAGGCTTCTTCGAATTCTGGAATTCCTTCCATTCACTATCACAGGAAGTTTACTTTCAGATTTTAGAATGCCAATTGGGAGTTAAAGCACATTTTTTAAAAATCTGGACTGTGTAATTAAACCAAATGGTTAGTCCTGCTTGCTATTGTATGTATATATAAGCATTTTAATTGTATTCAGTTCTATAAAATAGAAGCATTTAGTTGATTGTCTTTCCTTTCAGCTTTCCAAAGCAATATTTATGTTGCATCCTTAGATGTGAGAGTGGGCTAAAATATGACTTCTAAATACGACCAAATTTCATTGAATTGGAAGAAAATTTCCCCCACTAAGAGGATGTGTATGTGTATATGTGTGTATGTTGTTGTTGTTGTTGTTGTTGTTGGTTTGCCATACATTGTAATCATTCTTCAGGCTCTGAAATGGTAAGTGTATTTTGTGGATCTCATGGAATTCATTTACAGTCACATGGTGAGGGAAAATCTCTCCGGATCAACATATTAGAATATGTAGTGAAGAGAAGTAACAAAGCTCTAATTTTCGTAATGTGGGTTGTGTGATTTTCTATCTTCTGTTCTTTCTTTCTGCACAGGCCTCGATTCCCCTGCCAGTAAACAGCCATTGTTAAAATGTGAAAGAACTCAAGGGACGGGCAGCTGGATTTTTCACTCTAAATTGCTAGCTCACATGCAGGCCCAGCTGCCAATATCAAGTGCTTCTGTCTGTCTCATGACTCGTCATTGACCTCAGTGAGATAAACCGTTGAGTGCAGGCCTGACACTGACTTATCCCTGGCTCTAGGGTGTGCGGTAAATACCTAGGGCTTAGTGAAGACTGGGAGAGGCCACCAGGGCGTTAATTAGGCCCGTAGGTGAAAAGTGGAATCCCACAACAAAGATCAGAAATAAAGCCTGAAGACCCATTGAAAACTAGTCTGGAAAAGAAAAGAAAAGACATCCTGGATCAGCACTATTAAACCTGATTCAGTTAAAGAGGGTTTTAAATGATGATCCCTCAGTGACAATGTAAACACTAAGAGGGAACACTGTCTCTGATATTCAGCACTTAGCAGACTTCCTTCTAAGCACCCGATACATCTCTGGAGGAGAAATGAAAGAATAACTGTGAATGTTGAAAGCCCACTTTAGTGCTACATTCTCCACTTTGCCTCTCTGTTTTCCTGCATGCCTACTTCTATCTTCTCTCACTCTTGTTCTCTCTCTCTCTTTCTCTGTCTTGACTGATTGTCTCTCCTCCCTCATCTATGTGGCAAGAAACATGGCCATCTCATGACTCTACTCTGGAGTTAATATCCTCTCCATTCCAAGGACCAACCCAAACAGAACCAAATTTCATTAGTTTGATTTCCAAATAATCTGTGCCCCAACTTCTCCCAAAAGTCTTGGAGTCCACTTAAAATAAAAATGTATAGACATGTGAATCCAGGCTAGTAAAAAGGCCTTTTTTTAAAGATTTATTTATTTATTTGAGAGAGTGTGCAAGCGGGAGGGGTGGGAGAGAGAATCTCAAGCAGACTCCCCACTGAGCATGGAGCCTGACACAGGGCTCAATCTTACGACCCATGAGATCACGACCTGAGCTGAAACTGAGAGTTCAATGCTCAACCGACTGAGCCACCCAGACACCCCAGTAAAAAGGAATTTAAATTGTGGTTAAGAATCATATTTAGGAGGGCACCTGGGTGGCTCAGTCGGTTAAGCGACTGCCTTCGGCTCAGGTCATGATCCCAGGGTCCTGGGATCGAGTCCCGCATCGGACTCCCTGCTCAGCAGGGAGTCTGCTTCTCCCTCTGACCCTCCTCCCTCTCATGTGCTCTCTCTCATTCTCTCTCTCTCAGATAAATAAATAAAAAATCTTTAAAAAAAAAAAAAGAATCATATTTAGGAGAAGGAAGGGAAAAATGAAGGGGGGGAATCGGAGGGAGAGATGAACCATGAGAGACTATGGACTCTGAGAAATAAACTGAGGGTTTTAGAGGGGAGGGGGGTGGGGGGATGGGTTAGCCCGGTGATGGGTAGTAAGGAGGGCACATATTGCATGGAGCACTGGGTGTTATATGAAAACAATGAATCGTGGATCACTACATCAAAAACTAATGATGTATTGCATGGTGACTAACATAACATAATAAAAAAAATTTTTTTAATTTTTAAAAAGAATCATATTTTAAAAAGTGAGACTATAAAGCATAACAGTAATAAAATAATGAAACAAAATGGTCACCATAACTGGCATGTAAATTTAGCTGGGAGCTCCCTGGAAGTCAAGATAATTAGGGAAACATTATCAATTATAAAACCGTCAACACCTGATAGAAAAAAAAGTTGCCATTTTTTAAAAACCAGGTCTTAAAATAATGTTGGAAACACAGTAGTGCTCAATAAACATTTGTCAAATGACTTACAAGAAGTTAAACATTTTCATGGAGAAAATGTGACATAATATGCACTCAGAAATACACTCATACAAAGATGTAAATCTGTGTAGCGATTTTTCACCCAACTAGTAATACAAAGGGGGCTACTTCAACCATGTCTCTATACAGAATGCAGACGTCTTTTCTGTAAGGATTCTGATTTAAGCCGAGAGATGACATTAGATAATAGTTCAGAGAAGGCATTAGTCCTATTTACAACTCCCTTGACTGCATATAACAGAAATGGACTCAAGTGGACCCAAACTAGTATAAGCGAAAAAGCTACCACTTATTATTAAGATATAATAACATGGATCCCAAAGGCCTTGGGAATACATTAGAATGAAGCGCTTGGAACACCAACTGCACTCTTTCCATTTCTCATCTCTGTATCGTCTTCATTTCTTTCTCTTCTCGAAATTTCTGTATCTCTCTCCTCCTCCTGGGCTTCTCTGCTCTCCAATCCACATGGTGAAAAACAGGATTGTACCACCACTCATGGATTTATATTGCTTCCTTTTAAATAAGCAGTCCTGATGGAAACTGGAATTTCAATCCTAATTCCAAATTTTCAGTGAAGGTTCTCTATTTCATACAGTCTAGATCACACATCCAAGTCTGGACCAATCAAGTGTGTGTAGGAAGCCAAGGCCATATCACAGAAAATGGTTACCAGAGGGACTGCTCTTACCTTTTGGGTGGGAGTAGAGTGAGTTCCTGAAGAAGATTCTACTGCAGCCAAGGTATTATCGAATGCATTGCTATTAGGGGATCTAGCACTGAACACAAGGCTAGAAGTAAGAGATCCTATTATTGGTGGGTAATCTAGAACATCTCTTGCAAGTGTAACCCTTCCCAACCATGATTTTGGCCAAAGCTACTTAACAGTTCAAAAATAAACTTTTCCAGTGCTTTTGCTTTCAGATGACTGTGTAGAAAGTTGAAACATCTTTTTTATTTTTTAAATTTTTTGAGAGAGAGAGAGAGCATGAGTAGGGGGAGGGGCAAAGGGAGAGGGAGAGAGAATCCTCAAGCAGACTCCACGCTGAGCACAGAGCCTGACTTGGGCCTTGATCTCACAACTCCGACATCATGACCTCAGCTGAAATCAACAGCTGGCTGCTCAACTCAGCCACCCAGGCGCCCCAGTTTAAACATCTTTTTTGAAAATTAAAGAACATGATTTATATTTTGGCTTAGACGAAAAGTCATCCTACCTTTAATGGAAATGGGCCTCAGATGGACCTGGGCAGAGTCCAAATATTTCTCAGAAAAGAACCTAAAATCTGCTCAAAGCCCTGCAAGAGAACTCAGAGATCCCATCCCTCTCCCCAGATAAACAGATCATAGAATATAGGAGAAAGAATTTTTACCTAGGAAAGTTTACAGGGAGATGTTTGGGTTAACTGCCATGAGTACCATAGTACCATTCTGGCCCTGAGGGCTATCTGGGTGACAAGTGAGGGAGAGAAATCACATGATGACATCAGATTCCCAAATATCTTTCCCTCAAAGCATTCATGACATAGGTGTTAATCAGCTTATCATGACCAAGAGAGGACAGTGGTCTACGGTGGGGCCAGAATGCTGGGTTCTCAGATAGGAATGAGTCCCCTATCCCCTGTATTAAAACATTCAAAGCCGGTCCATTCTTACCATGGGTAATTCAGAACTGGGGGGAGAGATCTAGCCTTAGCTGTGTCCCCCTTCCTCTTTTTTCACAACCAAAAAAACTGGATACAATGGCTAGAACAAAAACCACTTTTCTGCATTGGGAGAAGAGAAGGAGCTCTAATAGCTTGTTATTTTGTCCAATTCCCGCCAAACATATGAAATTTCCAAAAATGTTTCACTCTCTGCTTGTGGTAGTGAGTTTCCAATAGCATGAGGCACCATAGTAAACCCAGGCCAGTAGACTCAGGCTGAGATCTAGCAGGCCCATGGAGGAAGAAATGATTAATAGCATCAGAATGACATCCTTGAGGGGCTGATCTGCCATCTCTGAGACTTTACAGAACAAACAGCACCACTAGACTGGGACTTGAGCCACCTTAGTGCTTTCTGAAGAAACAGAGGAACGAAAAGAACAGTTTTAGAATCAGAGTCGGAAACATGCCAGTAAGACAATGGTTGGAGTGCTTTTGGCAGGCTTTAGGGAAATGCCAGCTGAATCCAATATGTTCATTACACAATGCAAGCTAAGTCTGAGTGAGTGGAAACCAGCAAAAGCAAATGTAGCTGGAAAGCAGTAATAAAAGAAATAATCAAGAAATGGTGCAAATGTGGTTAGACACAGTAATAAAAATCAGCCGGGAAACTTGGGTATTTCTAATGATTTGTGGAGCAAATCAAAGAGACTGGAATATATAGGGCAGTGATTCTCAAAGTTGGTCCCTTGAGGAGAAGGATCAGTCTGGAAACTTGTTAAAAATGCACATTTTTTGGATCATGGATCACCACATCAAAAGCTAATGATGTATTTTATGGTGACTAACATAACATAATAAAATAAAATTAAAAAAAATTTTTTTAAAGAAATGCACATTTTTTAAAGATTTTATTTATTTCTTTGACAGGGAGAGACACAGTGAGAGAGGGAACACAAGCAGGGGGAGTGGGAGAGGGAGAAGCAGGCTTCCTGCCGAGCAGGGAGCCCGATGCGGGGCTTGATCCCAGGACCCCAGGATCATGACCTGAGCTGAAGGCAGAGGCTTAAGGACTGAGCCACCCAGGCGCCCCAGAAATACACATTTTTGGCCTCTCCCCAGTCTTGCTGAATCAGAAACTCTTGAGGGTGGGACTCAGAAAGTTGTGATTTAACAAGTATTCCAGGTGATTCTGATGCATGCCAAAATTTGAGAACCACTGGCATAGGGGAATGGATATTTAAAGGAATTGATAAGCATAGAAAAAGAAGCACTATATATTTGCCACGTATATATGGGAGAAGAAAAAAATGTTCAAATAAAGGTCCTATGAGCATCTTCCCTAGACCTGCGTTTTTCAAAAGCCAGGTCATCACACATTATTGGGTCATGAAATATATCTGAGTCACTGATCAACATTTTGGAAACTTAAATAGATTAGAAAAGATCTATGGTACTTAGGGTATTTTCACCACAAAATCTTTATTTTCAGTCATCCGTCTCTGTCTGTGTATATGTATGGATGTGAATGTGTCTGTGATTAGAATGTAAAAATTATTTATTACCTTGAATAGAGTTCGAACCATTGCAAAATCTGCTTCTCTAAGACGGTTATTCTTAAATTTTAAAGTACATAAGCAGTACTCAGGTGTGTTAAAGATAAATTTCCCAGCCACAAGCAGATTTGGGCACATTAGACCTGAGGTCGAACCCAGGAATATGCCTTTTTTTATTCTTTTTTTAAATTTTATTATGTTATGTTAATCACCATACATTACATCATTGGTTTTTGATGTAGTGTTCCATGATTCATTGTTTGCGTATAACACCCAGTGCTCCATTCAGTACTTGCCCTCTTTAATACCCATCACCAGGCTAACCCATCCCCCAAACCCCCTCCCCTCTAGAACCCTCAGTTTGTTTCTCAGAGTCCATAGTCTCTCATGGTTCGTCTCCCCCTCCAATTTTCCCCCCCTTCATTTTACCCTTCCTACTATCTTCTTCTTTTTTTAAACATATAATGTATTACTTGTTTCAGAGGTACAGGTCTGTGATTCAACAGTCTTATACAATTCACAGCACTCACCACAGCACATACCCTCCCCAATGTCTATCACCCAGCCACCCCATCCCTCCCACCCCCCACCACTCCAGCAACACTCAGTTTGTTTCCTGAGATTAAGAATTCCTCATATCAGTGAGATCATATGATACATGTCTTTCTCTGATTGACTTATTTCGCTCAGCATAATACCCTCCAGTTCCATCCATGTCATTGCAAATGGCAAGATTTCATTCCTTTTGATGGCTGCGTAATATTCCATTGTATATATATACCACCTCTTC
This sequence comes from Neomonachus schauinslandi, assembly GCF_002201575.2. Classification (NCBI taxonomy): domain Eukaryota; kingdom Metazoa; phylum Chordata; class Mammalia; order Carnivora; family Phocidae; genus Neomonachus; species Neomonachus schauinslandi. Next base: position 115,734,017 of record NC_058419.1, read on the forward strand.
TTTATCTGTTGGTGGACGTCTTGGCTCTTTCCATAGTTTGGCTATTGTGGACATTGCTGCTATAAACATCAGGGTGCATGTACCCCTTCGGATCCCTACATTTGTATCTTTGGGGTAAATACCCAGTAGTGCAATTGCTGGATCATATGGTAGCTCTATTTTCAACTTTTTGAGGAACCTCCATACTCTTTTCCAGAGTGGCTGCACCAGCTTGCATTCCCACCAACAGTGAAGGAGGGTTCCCCTTTCTCCGCATCCCGCCAACATCTGTCATTTCCTGACTTGTTAATTTTAGCCATTCTGACTAGTGTGAGGTGGTGTCTCATTGAGGTTTTGATTTGGATTTCTCTGATGCCGAGCGATGTTGAGCACTTTTTCATGTGTCTGTTGGCCATTTGGATGTCTTCTTTGGAAAAATGTCTGTTCATGTCTTCTGCCCATTTCTTAATTGGATCATTTGTTATTTGGGTGTTGAGTTTAATAAGTTCTTTATAGATTTTGGATACTAGCCCTTTATCTGATATATCATTTGCAAATATCTTCTCCCGTTCTGTCAGTTGTCTTTGGTTTTGTTGACTGTTTCCTTTGCTGTGCAAAAGCTTCTTATCTTGATGAAGACCCAATAGTTCATTTTTGCCCTTGCTTCCCTTGCCTTTGGCAATGTTTCTAGAAAGAAGTTGCTGCGGCTGAGGTCCAAGAGGTTGCTGCCTGTGTTCTCCTTTAGGATTTGGATGGACTCCTGTCTCACATTGAGGTCTTTCAACCATTTTGAGTCTATTTTTGTGTGTGGTGTAAGGAAATAGTCCAGTTTCATTCTTCTGCATGTGGCCGTCCAATTTTCCCAACACCATTTGTTGAAGAGACTGTTTTTTTTTCCATTGGACATTCTTTCCTGCTTTGTTGAAGATTAGTTGACCACAGAGGTGAGGGTCCATTTCTGGGCTCTCTATTCTGTTCCATTGATCTATGTGTCCGTTTTTGTGCCAGTACCATACTGTCTTGATGATGACAGCTTTGTAATAGAGCTTGAAGTCTGGAATTGTGATGCCACTGGCTTTGCTTTTCTTTTTCAACATTCTTCTGGCTATTCGGGGTCTTTTCTGGTTCCATACAAATTTTAGGATTATTTGTTCCATTTCTTTGAAAAAAGTGGATGGTATTTTGATAGGGATTGCATTAAATGTGTAGATTGCTCTAGGTAGCATTGACATCTTCACAATATTTGTTCTTCCAATTGATGAGCATGGAACATTTTCCCATTTCTTTGTGTCTTCCTCAATTTCTTTCATGAGTATTTTATAGTTTTCTGAGTACAGATCCTTTGCCTCTTTGGTTAGATTTATTCCTAGATATCTTATGGTTTGGGGTGCAATTGTAAATGGTATCAACTCCTTAATTTCTCTTTCTTCTCTCTTGTTGTTGGCGTACAGGAATGCCACTGATTTCTGTGCACTGATTTTATATCCTGCCACTTTACTGAATTCTTGTATGAGTTCTAGCAGTTTTGGGTTGGAGTCTTTGGGGTTTTCCACATAAAGTATCGTATCATCTGCAAAGAGTGAGAGTTTGACTTCTTTGCTGATTTGGATGCCTTTTATTTCTTTTTGTTGTCTGATTGCTGTGGCTAGGACTTCTAGTACTATGTTGAATAGCAGTGGTGATAGTGGATATCCCTGCTGTGTTCCTGACCTTAGGGGGAAAGCTCTCTCTCGGTTTTTCCCCATTGAGAATGATATTCACTGTGGGTTTTTCATAGATGGCTTTTATGATATTGAGGTATGTACCCTCTATCCCTATACTCTGAAGAGTTTTAATCAAGAAAGGATGCTGTACTTTGTCAAATGCTTTTTCTGCGTCTATTGAGAGGATCATATAGTTCTTGTTCTTTCTTTTGTTAATGTATTGTATCACATTGATTGATTTGCGGATGTTGAACCAACCTTGCAGCCCAGGGATAAATCCCACTTGGTCGTGGTGAATAATCCTTTTAATGTACTGTTGGATCCTATTGGCTAGTATTTTGGTGAGAATTTTTGCATCCATGTTCATCAGGGATATTGGTCTGTGATTCTCCTTTTTGATGAGGTCTTTGTCTGGTTTTGGGATCAAGGTAATGGTGGCCTCATAAAACGAGTTTGGAAGTTTTCCTTCCATTTCTATTTTTTGGAACAGTTTCAGAAGAATAGGTATTAATGCTTCTTTAAATGTTTGGTAGAATTCCCCTGGGAAGCCATCTGGCCCTGGGCTCTTGTTTGTTGGGAGATTTTTGATGACTGCTTCAATTTCCTTAGTGGTTATAGGTCTGTTCAGGTTTTCTATTTCTTCCTGGTTCAGTTTTGGTAGTTTCTACATCTCTAGGAATGCATCCACTTCTTCCAGATTATCTAGTTTGCTGGCATATAGTTGCTCATAATATGTTCTTATAATTGTTTGTATTTCTTTGGTGTTGGTTGGGATGTCTCCTCTTTCATTCACGATTTTATTGATTTGGGTCATTTCTCTTTTCTTTTTGATAAGTCTGGCCAGAGGTTTATCAATCTTGGTAGAACCAGCTCCTAGTTTCATTGATCTGTTCTACTGTTCTTTTGGTTTCTATTTCATTGAGTTCTGCTCTGATCTTTATTATTTCTCTTCTCCTGCTGGGTTTAGGCTTTATTTGCTGTTCTTTCTCCAGCTCCTTTAGGTGTGGGGTTAGGTTGTGTATTTGAGACCTTTCTTGTTTCTTGAGAAAGGCCTGTATTGCTATATACTTTCCTCTTAGGACTGCCTTTGCTTCATCCCAAAGATTTTGAACAGTTGTATTTTCTTTTTCATTTGTTTCCATGAATTTTTTTTAATTCTTCTTTAATTTCCTGGTTGACCCATTCATTCTTCAGTAGGATGCTCTTTAGCCTCCATGTATTTGAGTTCTTTCCGACTTTCCTCTTGTGATTGAGTTCTAGTTTCAAAGCATTGTGGTCCGAAAATATGCAGGGAATGATGCCAATCTTTTGGTACTGGTTGAGACCTGATTTGTGACCTAGGATGTGATCTATTCTGGAGAATGTTCCATGGGCACTAGAGAAGAATGTGTATTCTGTTGCTTTGGGATGGAATGTTCTGAACATATCTGTGAAGTCCATTGGTCCAGTGTGTCATTTAAAGTCTTTATTTCCTTGTTGATCTTTTGCTTAGATGATCTGTCCATTTCAGTGAGGGGGGTGTTAAAGTCCCCTACTATTATTGTATTGTTGTTGATGTGTTTCTTTGCTTTTGTTATTAATTGGATTATATAATTGGCTGCTCCCATGTTAGGGGCATAGATATTTACAATTGTTAGATCTTCTTGTTGGATAGACCCTTTAAGTAGGATATAGTGTCCTTCCTCATCTCTTATTATAGTCTTTGGTTTAAAATCTAATTTGTCTGATATAAGGATTGCCACCCCAGCTTTCTTTTGGTGCCCATTAGCATGGTAAATGGTTTTCCACCCCCTCACTTTCAATCTGGAGGCGTCCTTGGGTCTAAAATGAGTCTCTTGCAGACAGCATATCAATGGGTCTTGTTTTTTAATCCAATCTGATAGCCTGTGTCTTTTGATTGGGGCATTTAGCCCATTTACGTTCAGGGTAACTATTGAAAGATAGGAATTTAGTGCCATTGTATTGCCTGTAAGGTGATTGTTACTGTATATTGTCTGTGTTCCTTTCTTGTCTATGTTGCTTTTAGGCTATCTCTTTGCTTAGAGGACCCCTTTCAAGATTTCTTGTAGGGCTGGTTTTGTGTTTGCAAATTCCTTTAGTTTTTGTTTGTCCTGGAAACTTTTTATCTCTCCTTCTATTTTCAATGACAGCCTAGCTGGATATAGTATTCTTGGCTGCATATTTTTCTCATTTAGTGCTCTGAATATATCCTGCCAGTCCTTTCTGGCCTGCCAGGTCTCTGTGGATAGGTCTGTTGCCAATCTAATGTTTCTACCATTGTAGGTTACAGATCTCTTCTCCCAAGCTGCTTTCAGGATTTTCTCTTTGTCCCTGAGACTCATAAGTTTTACTATTAGATGTTGGGGTGTTGACCTATTTTTATTGATTTTGAGGGGGGTTCTTTGTGCCTTCTGGATTTTGATGCCTCTTTCCTTCCCCAAATTAGGGAAGTTCTCTGCTATAATTTGCTCCAATATACCTTCTGCCCCTCTCTCTCTTTCTTCTTCTTCTGGGATCCCAATTATTCTAATACTGTTTCATCTTGTGGTATCACTTCTCTCTTGAATTCTGCCCTCGTGATCCAGTAGTTGTTTATCTCTCTTTTTCTCAGCTTCTTTATTTTCCATCATTTGGTCTTCTATATCACTAATTCTCTCTTCTGCCTCATTTATCCTAGCAGTTAGAGCCTCCATTTTTTATTGTACCTCATGAATAGCCTTTTTGATTTCGACTTGGTGAGATTTTAGTTCTTTTATTTCTCCAGAAAGGGTTTCTGTAATAACTTCCATGCTTTTTTCAAGCCCAGCTAGTATCTTTAAAATTGTCATTCTGAACTCTAGTTCCAACATCTTACTAATTGTATTGCTTAGGTCCCTGGCAGTCCATACTGCCTCTTGTTCTTTTTTTTCAGTGATTTTTTCCATCTTGTCATTTTGTCCAGAGGCAAATAGATGAATGAGAGAACAAAATGCTAACATGGTAACAATGACCCCAGAGAAATATACACTAAACAAATCAGAAGAGACCTGAAACCGGGGGAAAAGAAAGGGAAAGAAAGAAAAAAGAAAAAAAAAAGAAAAAGAAAAAGATTGAAAAGAATATGCTCAAATATGATTAGGCTGGTGAATAGATCAGTGCCACACACTAGATTTGGCGCATATTTTGGTCTGTTAGAAGAAACTGCCTCCCAAAATTTTAAAGAAAGAAAAGCTTATATATGTACAAAAATAAGGGTAAATATGATGAAAGGATGGAATATGACTGTAAAGATGAAAATTATAAAAGACTTTATAAAAGGAATTGATAAGAAGTTGGTTGAAAAAAGAAAGAAGAGAAATTAAAAAAAAAAAGGGAGAGAATGTGATCAAGCAGGAGACTAGGACAAAGCCATACACTAGAGATTTAGGGTATATTTTGGTCTGTTAGAAGAAACTGTATCCCAAAATTTTAAAGAGAGAACAACTTATATATATATACCAAAAATAAGGTTAACTACTATGAAGGGATAGAATATGACTCTAAAAATGAAAAATAAAAAAAGATTTTTAAAAAAGGAATTGATAAGATGTTGGTTGAAAAAGGGAAAAAGAAAAATTAAAAAAAAAAGAAAAAGAAAAAAGGAAAATTAAAAAAAAATTAACTTTGAAAGACTAAAGAATCATGGTAAAAAAAAGCCATGAATTCTATGTGCAGTATTCCCCTAGCGCTGGAGTTCTGCCGTTCTCATTGATCGGTAAACTTGGTCTTGGCTGGCTGTTCTCGCTGATCTCCTGGGGGAGGAGCCTGTTGCCATGTTTCCCATTTGTCTTTGCTGGAGGCGGAATTGCCCCGCCCTTGCCAGTCTGGGCTAAGTCATCTGCTCAGGTTTGCTCTCGGGAGCTTTTGTTCCCTGCAAGCCTCCCTTACAGCTTTGGAGGACGAGAGTGAAAATGGCGGCCTCCCAATCTCCGCCCCGGAGGAGCTGAGAACTCGGGCCCTGCTCCTCAGTGAGCCCCCAGAGAAAAGCAGTCAGTCACTCCCATCTCCCCGGTCTCTGGCCGCACTCCGTGCTCACCCTGCCTGTGACCAAGCGTTTCTATCTCTGGCACCTGACCCCGTGTGGAGTCTCCAAACCCAGCAGATCCCTGTGGTGCACTCCTGTGCCACTCCTCCCGGGGGAGGAAGGGGAGTCTCCCCGGATCTGCCGCTTTTTGGGTCCCTGCTGGAGGAGCAGTGGCCTGAGTGTGTCACAGATCACGGTTTATGGCAACCCCGAGCTGAGAGCCCGCACCTCGGCTCCGTCTCTGCAGCCAGCTTCCCCACTCTGATCCCTGGGAGCTCTGCCACACTCAGGTACCCCCGGTCTTTCTGTGACCCCGAGGGTCCTGAGACCACACTGTCCTAGCGAAGGTTCCCTCCCCCACCGCCTATCTTCCCGAATACTGCCTCAGATTCACTTCTCCGCACATCCTACCTTCCAGAAAGTGGTCGCTTTTCTGTTTAGAGAGTTGTTGCTATTCTTTTCTTCGATCTCCTATTGAGTTCGTAGGTGTTCAGAATGGTTTGATCCCTATCTGGCTGAATTCCTGGGACCAGACGAAATTGAGGTCTCCTACTCCTCTGCCATCTTGCTCCTCCGCAGGAATCTGCATTTTAACAAGGACTCCAGGTGATTCTGATTCAGGTCGTCTGCAGATCCACTTTGAATACCATGTATCTAGGGTCCAGATTGTAACTGATATGAATGATAAAAATGTGAAAATTCAGATTAAATATTTTTGAGCCCAAATTAATGCTAAGCTAAAGACTATGGAGTTTACAAATTTGAATTGGACATGAATTCTTCCCTTAAAGACCTAAAAAAAAATTTTAAGAGATGGTCTTTATTGTTGGGCCTGCCTGGTTTGGAGAGTCTACAAAAAAGAAAAAGGGTAAAATATCCCTGGGGATATTATTTGCCATGTACATCTAGTTAATAAGATAAAACATATATTGGGCCAATCTAGAGCCTCAGCTACCCCATATGGTACCTTTGTGAGTTGTAAAAAGAGGCACCCACTCTGAGCAAATGAATTAGGAAAAGACACACCTAAAGACACATCTAGAAAAAGTTGCCCCTTCCTCCACACTAATGTAGGCTCAGGCCAGTGCCATAGCTCTGTGGTGTAGATTATAATGAGGGCCATAAATGATTCTCTCTTATCCATAGTCTTTGGTATCGCACTCCCACACTACTTCTGCACTGTCGTTAAGACTTAATTTGGCCAATGGGATATCAGTAAACATGATGCAAGCAGAGCCTCGAAAAAGGCTTATACTTTGGGATTTGTCCTCCTGCTGCTCTCAGTAACCTTTCTTACCATGCAAACAAGCCCAGGGTAGCCAGATGGATGATGGGAGTCTGTTGGGGAGGGGTGTCGGTCATCCCAGCCATCCCAGCTGAGGCCATCCTAAACCAGCCAGCTCCAGCCCACCTAGCAGCTGACTATAGATGAAAAAGCTAGCTAGCCAAGCTCAGTCAAACTTAGAAGAACCATCCAACTGAGCCCAATCCAAAGACCCAACCTATAATAACCATGAGCAGAAAAAAAAAAAAATGGTTATTGTTTTAAGCCACTAAGGTTTGAGGTCTGTGGGTATGTAATGAAGGCTAATGAGGCACTTAGTAAGCTCCGATTGGAGTTCAGTCCTTACTCAAGTCCCCCAAGCCCAGAAATCTGTGGAGGGCACAAGCTGCACCATTACGGCAGCCTGAGGTGTAAAGTAACTCAGGCCAGGTTAAGCTATAGAGGCTGCAGGGCAACCACCAGTAAATCTCAGCCTTGTAGAGTGGCTGGATTTGATTGGCCATACATGAGAGACTGCAATGACTTGAGAAGAGCCTAGTGAGTTGGGAAATTGGATGGTTTAATGATAAGATCATACTCAGTCAACACATAGTGGATTGTACAGCTCACAACAATTCCTGATTGACTGTCGTAATTATGGTAGTCATTGTCCACACATGGCCTCTTAGCCGAAGGATTGCTTTGGGCCATTTTTTAATATTTTTTTGATTATGTTATGTAAGAAAGGCATACATATTGAGAAGATACAATTATTTCTATATTTCGTTACCAATCTGGATCTTGTGCAAAACCATTCTTAAAATGTGTTCCTACATAACAGAGCAGTGGGAAACAGCCAGTCAAGCTCCAGTAACAAATTCCCCCCACTGTCTACTTCTTATCATGCCATCAAACGTAAAGGGAAGAAATTGGAATCTCTCTTCCATATTTTCTTCAATTCGAAAAGTTTTCCCTTTCCTTTTAGATTCTGAAACAGTTTCCTTTCATGATATCAACCAATACCTATATCGATCACAGAAAAAGGAAAATCATATGCCTTCATAGTCCCCTGTGTGCAGAAATGAAGTCCAAGCAGGCTGGTTTCTCATTCTGAAGAGGGAGTGGACAGCTGTTGAATGAAAGATGAATTGGGTGCATTGATGATGACAAGACACAGAGATGCTCATGATACAAGGGCAGTACCTATTGGGGAAGGGGGGAAACCTGGAACAACACTGAGAGCAATTAACAACGCTGGTGTTCTTTAATGAGCCCCATGGATAGGCCAGAGCTGGGATGCCGAACCACTGGGATTACGTGCAACAGTTCATGTGTATGAATGTATGTGCTTTTATCTGTGGAGAGGGTTCACCAGCTTCATCAGATTCCTAAAGGTATCTTTACCCTCGCTACCTTCCCCAAAAAACTAAGAACTGCTGCAGTGATGGAAACTTAATTTGTAAACATCTCAATTCATTAGAGGATGACTTGATTTTCTTTTTCCTTTTTTCTTTCCTTGAGAGCTTTATTGAGGTATAATTGATATACAAAACAAATATGCATGTTTACTGTATACAATTCGGTAAGTTCCGACATGTGCATATAGCTGTGATCCTATCACCACAGTCAAGCTAATGGACATATCCATCACCTCTGAAAGTTTCCTTGTCTTTTGTGTGGGGGTGGTAAGAACCCTTAACATGAGATCTACCGTCTTCAGAAATTTTTAAGTGCACAATACCATGTTGACTCTAGGCACCATGTTGTACAAGAGATCTCTAGCACTTATTCATCTTGCACAACTGAAGCTTTATATGTATTGAACAACAACTCATGAGGAGCTCTTGTTCAATTGTTTTTCTTTTTAAACCAGACCCTGATTGTCCTTTACACAGAAGTACTTTGCACTCCATATGTAAGGTGGATCTTTCCTTTCCCTTGATTTTATAATGAAATTAAATGTGTATGTTCCCATGGGGAAGGAAAAAAATCTTCCAGTTGTTAATTTGGAATCTCTTGGCAAGAAAAGGGTCAGGCAGGGAGGAGTAATTCTCTCCACCAATCTCCGTACCAGTTTCCCTACAGCATTTTTGAAAGTTTTCCTGTGGTCCTTTCATCTATTAGAACTTTTTTTTTTCTGACTCTAGGACACACCTGATGCTCTTTGCCTCTCTCCACGGTCCAAAGGAATTGTTCTGGGTCCTGAGCATCGTTTGTGATCCCCTGGTTCACTTCAGCTGCTGGAGCTCTACTCTCTGCCTTCTTGTATGTGAGTACTTAGCAGAACTGAGATACTCAGTATATTAGCCTTCCCTTCATATCCCCTAACAAACAAACAATGCACCTGGTCTAAAGGTCCTCAAATTTGAGGTGTGATGGCACAGAGAATGAATCAGTCCCTTCCTTCATGGGAATCTCTGTGAGTTCAGAACAATGCCGGCTTGTCTCATTTAACCAAATGCACCTAGCAGCCATCCATAAAAGAGATGCTATGAAGGATTAGCAATGGTTTCTTTATCCTGCCATCCCTGGTATTCTGGGAAAGGATCTGGAAGCAGGGGATGATGAAGGTCTTCATAAATATCTTTCAGCAACAGACTGGCCAGCCAGGGATCCTCGGTAGGGGGTGGGAAGTGTTGTTCAGCCATCAGCAAACTTGATTGCAGAGCTGAAAGGTGATTCGGGAACATAGGTGACCTCTTTAAACAGGGAAGCTGATTTGTTCATCCATTCTGGAGAAACATCAGATTAAGGTGACGTAGGACCTGTCCATTCTTGAGGGAGGTAGAGAGAAGAGGGATTTATTTATTGGCTTCCACTGGGTCTCATTTTAAATGCAGCAAAACCACATTACACAAAAAAATGGAATACAGGATAAAGAAGAAAAAAGAACCCTCGCTTCTACCCCTGATCTACCTTTCTCACACAATCAAAATTAAGATGTAGCTGTGTTTTAACCATGCAATATGATCTACTTTTTCATTGTGTGTGTATAAAACCCAGTTATCTCAACTCTTGTTTGTTCTCAGGTGATCCCATTCCGGGGATATCTATAGTAGTTTGTGATTCTCCCACAGAATTTCAAATTCGCTGGAAACACATGGGAAAAACATCTTCCAGCCAATCAAACGGGGCTATGGAGTAAGGCTGACCAGATTACCTTACTTATTAGCTGAGCAACTTCGACCATGGCTTACCATCTACACGTATCAGGTTTTCTCCTTATAAAATGAAGACAGTAATGATCACTAGCTAAGTGCATTGTTGAAGAGTTAAGTAAGTCAGTCTTTTTTCTTTTTTTTTAAGATTTTATTTATTTATTTGACAGAGAGAGACACAGCAAGAGAGGGAACACAAGCAGGGGGAGAGGGAGAGGGAGAAGCAGGCTCCCCGCGGAGCAGGGAGCCCGATGTGGGACTCGATCCCAGGCCCATGGGATCATGACCTGAGCCGAAGGCAGACGCTTAATGACTGAGCCACCCAGGCACCCTAGTAAGTCAGTCTTTTAAAACACATAGCAGAGAACCTGGCACACATTAAGTATTCGGTAAATGTTGGCTCTTGGTATTAGAAATAATCTACCCCGGCATTTGTCGGTTTATGTTTACCATGTATTGTTTACATCCCCCGAGCCAGGAGCATAGAGCCTCTCAGTCAGAGAGAAGAAGGAAGATTGTAATAACACTGTGATCTGTGGTTGTCATGGCTAGTTCTTAAATGAGAATAGAGTTCATGTATTATGCTCTCAGCCGTATGTTTGTTCAAGATACCATGTCGGTTGAAGGTGTCCTTGTGAGCCTACTCAGCGCTACTGTGGTTTTCTATCACCATCAATCAGGGAAACACATGTTAATTAAGTGCTTTACTGTTTTTGCACATGATTTATTAGGTCTCTTTTCATTAATGTGCTTGATCAAAAAGAAAAGTAATTAAGTGGGAAACAGTGGCGGCAATACATACTCGCCATCAATTATTAAAAATAAAAGTTCTTACAATGAGAGCCTGATCATTCATCCTTAAGCCATCTGGGGTTCTCAGCACATGGCAAACCATCTGAACTATTACTATCTCTAATTCTTAGATTCACTGTTATTTTTTTAAGAGTACTAAGGGAAAATAGATTTTGATATTTACAATCAAAGTACCCGCTGCTGGCAGAGGAAGACTGGCATTATACAATCTTCTCGTTATCCCTTAACCATAGAAAGTCAATAAAACTCCTCTCCAGGCAAAAAACCTGTGATTTGTCCCTTAAATATCATTAATGTGACTTTGTAAGTGAGGTTTCTCCGAAAATACTGACTGCACAATTTTAAGGGCGAAAAACACATTTTAAGGGGGGAAAAATCACCATTATCTCTTTCTTGAAAAACTTGTTTTTCTAATGCAAGGATTCATAACAAGTTGGAAGGCCACCCAGAGGTCATTTTGTGTATCCCTCATTTTTTCTAGGCAGGGTTAGAAACAAAACCTAGAATTCATTCTAGCCTTTTCAGTAAAAGCACCCAATGTGAAAACAATTATTCAGGTATTATGATTAATCCTGCTATTCTGATGAATCTATAAAATGAAGGTGATCATCTCTTACCCTCAGAGATATTTAAGGTGCTATGGGTTCTCAATGTCTTCAAGCCAGTGAATTTTAATTCTTGGAGTCAATTTAAAGACACTTAGACAGTCATCATAAATTATGTTTGTAATAGGATAGGGTATAAATATACAAATAAATTAGATGCCACTGTTGGGGAATACTCAGATATAAGAAGAATTCAGCCTTAGAATAATTTAATAAGAATAATATATCTGACTATAAAGATGAAGCTAATTTTCTTCTTTGTAGTTTATTACTGTCTTTCATTTTAGAATATTTTTAAGCTTCAATATTCCATCTGGTATCAGAAGAATTTTATATTTGAAGGTCCTTATAAAAAATTGGGCCATATGCAAACTAGAACAGGAGACCTGCTAAATGGGAAATTAAAAATTTGACTTAATGATAAAAATAATAGTTAATTTGGGGCACCTGGGTGGCTCATTTGGTTAAATATCTGGCTCTTGATTTTGGCTGAGGTCATGATCTCAGGGTCTTGGGATCGAGCCCCACATAGGGCTCCGAGTTCAGAGGAGAGTCCGCTTGGTATTCTCTCTTCCTCTCCCTCTGCATCTCCCCACACACGCATGCTCTCTCTCTCTAAAATAAATAAATAAATAAATCTTTTTAAAAAATAATAGTTAATTTAAGAAATAATTTGAATTCTAGAAGGATCTCCATGAAAATATTAACAGTTGTGACTCTCTTAATAATTGTAAATTTTGTGCTCTTTTTTATTTTTCAAATCAAATTCTACAATACAAGTGCATCGACTTTGAAATTAGATCAAGAGGTTATTTTGAAAAACAGATTTTATCAAGTTAAAACAGCAACAAATTGAAAATAGTATTAACTTCATTTTTTTTTAGTTTAAGTTTTTTATATAGGTAGATTTCTGGATATTCCTGATTTAACTTTGGTATGTGGATGATATTGCGCTAAAAGTAAATAGGCTTAAAAAGCATCTACATTTCCCAGAGTAAGTTCCGTGGAGCATTAATCTTTTGAGACGGTCCTTGCAAAAAGTGTTCCACAATGAAGTAAGTTTGGGAAATACTGCTCTCCATATTCAGAGGCTCCATATAAAGAACTCAAGAGGCTTGCCTCTAATGAAAGATATTTAGGTGTATATAACCCAATGTCTGCCTACCTCATTCGACCATGGACAGCAGTTTTCCAGATAACTCCAATTAACATTTTGTGACACTTTGGAAAATGCTATTCTAGATTAATCCTCTCAAGAAGGAAACTTATTCAGAGAGCTGTTGCCCAAGGTCCAACAGCTAGTTCATAGCGGCATCGGCGCTGGAATTCAGATACTCTGACTCCCTGCCTAGAGCTCATTTTTATTATACCCAAGTGTTCCATACCTTTACTAAAGGATGAAGAGGTTCTCATTTCTTCTCCCAGAGTCCATCCACCAGTCCTCTCCTCACCTCAAGGAAGCAGAGCAGGGAAGATTCCTTCTGACATTTTCTTCCAAGATTAAAGTCCGCCTAACACTGTGTTACACCCTCATGCCTTAGAACATTTGGATGATGATAAACAGACTTGAATAGTTCATCAACTGACCCACTTAAGAAGGAAAATTCTGCCTCACCGTTTGCTATTCCCATACCTGCTAATTTGAAATGCTCCTTTCCCCTACAATAACCCTGAAGTAAAGGGGTTTTGTTTTGGGTTTTTTTTTTTTTTTTTTAAAATTTTGGTCTTTAAACACTAATGCCTCTTGATGGCCATTTATGTCACACTTCAGGAGTTTTTTCTCATTACCTGAGGTATCATGAGGGAGTGAAAATCTCTATCCATCTGGGAACTGAAATGGAATACCTGTTCAGAACAGTGACTGCTTATATCCACGAGTCCTATTGTTTTTATTAGGCACATCTTCAGTGCCTCAACACACACGCCCCTCTCATCACCACACGTCTAATTCGAAGGTTCTTGCCTAGTGGTACCTTAGTAGTTGTTCACTTACTGTCTGAAAATCCAGGCCTTCTCTTAGTTCCTTCATCGCCTGGTTACTTTCTCTTTGTCCTTTATTTCTCCTTCTTTTTTTTTTTATATTCTAAAACATTTAAAAAATAGCACCTCTGTGTGACAATATGGCTCTACTCCTCATACTGTGGTCTGTGGACTAGCAGCTTGGCCATCACTTTGGGAGTTGTTTAAAAATGCAGGGGCGCCTGGGTGGCTCAGTCGTTAAGTGTCTGCCTTCGGCTCAGGTCATGGTCCCGGGGTCCTGGGATCGAGCCCCGCATGGGGCTTCCTGCTCCCCGGAGAGCCTGCTTCTCGCTCTCCCTCTGCCTGCTGCTCTGCCTATCTGTGCTCTCTATCTCTCTGTCAAATAAATAAATAAAATCTTTTAAAAAATGCAGAATCTTAGGCCCCGCCCAGATCTCCTGAGTCATACTCTGCATTGTAACATTATCCTCATGGGATTGTGCGCACTTCATTGTTATTTTTTTTAGATTTTATTTATTTGAGAGAGAGAGAACATGCACATGCCTGTGCGAGAGCAGGGGTGGGGGAGGGGAGAGGGAGAAGCAGACCCCCCCCCCATCCATCCCCGCTGAGCAGGGAGCCCGAGGCAGGGCTCCATCCCAGCGCCCTGAGATCTTGACCCGAGCGGGAGGCTCCGGGATTGTGCGCATTGAACCGACTGAGCCATCCAGGCACCCCGGGTTGTGCGCTCTTTAAAGTTAAAAAAAAAAACACTGGACTGAGGTATGTTACAAAGGAAGGATTTAATTGGTGAGGCAGAAGCTGGGAAGAATTCTATTTATTTGCCTGCTCCTTCTGAGCTTGAGCATTCTTTTTTTGTTCTGACACAAACACCAAAGCCAATATAGTTGGTGTGTGAGCTTTTAATGTTGTGAACTAGAAACAAACCTGGAAAGCTTCTGAGCTATTTGAAAGGGAACATCAGAATATAGCCCACGTGACTATTTTAGTCAATTGTACTTTGTTACAAAGTAAGCTAACAGGCAGCCTTCTTTCGCTGTAGGAACTGACAACTGCAGCTGGGCAGCACAGCTCTGTATCCATCAGAGCTCGGCGGGGAGGGGAGCCGTGGAGGTGGATGGAATAAATGCAACCGTCTCATTTCCGCGTGTAGAACCGTCCTGGGTGAGGCATTAGCATGCACAGCAGAGATGTAATCAGCCCCTGGCTTTCTTCTATCCTGGCACTTCCACTCTCTCATTTCCCTGCAGCTATCTTCTTGGGACTCGTGGGGAAACGGGAATCAAGTCTTTAACGCTTCCTCGATTTAAACAAAACAAAACAAAACAAGAGTGTGATTTTCCTCAAGATGCTAAGAGGTGGTGCGTGTGACTGTATACTAATCTTATTTGATAAGGCCGTGATCGATTTCTTTTTTCATGCATTTTGAAGTGCTGTATCTTAGCAGTAGCTTTCTCTAAGGAGCTTTCCACAAGCAGCTCCTTACACTGTGAAAAAAAAGAATCCCTGTGAGGTAAAGGGATCAATATTTATTATGCTCAATCTGAGAGCAGATGGAGACAATGCATGGAGAGAGCTAAACATGGTGAGTTGAATTTCAGACTACTAACTCAGCTCTATACCCTATGTAGTGGTATCCCCAGGCTCCATTTTTAGAATTAAGGAAAACTAACTTCTTAGTTTCATTAGGTTTACTATTAGGTAGTCCTAACCATCCTCTCAGTTTAAAATAAGTAAGTAGATGGGTGCCAAGAAGCCATGAAGGTGCATTTTAGTCAATGCAAATTTCAAGGGTAATGAATACCTAAGTTTCCAGGCTGTTGGTTCGATACATGTTGATGACCCTGTTATTTGGCTGTTAATTATTTGTTAATTAACTTTTGATTTGCTCATCTGTGGTCAATGGACATCCATATGCCCTCAAGTCTGCATCTAGTGCGGGGATTCTGGTTTTTCCTTCTGAGGGATTATGCCTTAGTTAACCAAAGGTCGCAATCCAGGATTAAACACCTGAAATCAAACAGGCAAGCAAATTTGAGGCAGAAATTAGGTGTAGGTTGCCTGGCATGGAGTAAAATCTAGAATATAAAGACTGGAATAAAACAATAAGCACTGATATATTTTTTCAAGGGCAAGCCCTTGGGCCCATTTATATTTGAATCTGAAACCTAACAGTACGCATCCAACCAAGATGTTCAGGGATCTGTTAGGGCTGAACAAAATTATGGTAAGGTAAAAGGGAGAATGTGACGCTCCTTCCATAGAGCATATTTTTACTTTATCTGGGGCCTCCAAAGTCTTAATCTAAAGAAGTGATTGATTGGTGGGATTCCTCGTGATTGTGATCAAGAAGTAGTAAAGTATTGGGGACATAGAGGCTTTTGGTTCCCTTCGATACACGTCATCCAGGCAACTGATAATTCTGACTATGTTTAAAGCAAGCCTTATTGAAAGTAGAGGATCCTTGAGAGACTGAGACCTAATTTTTCCCATACCTCGGATAGGATATCAGTCTCCCTAAATCCAGATTTTTTTTTGGTACAATAGCTGGTATAGTGAGGTATTTTCAAAATTATGCTTTGCTGAAGGCATTCAAAATCATGCAACAGAATTACAGTTATATGGCAACTGTTTTAAAAATATACATGATTGGGACATTTTTCAAAGAAAGTAAAAATTATTAAATATGACCCAAATAGAGTTAAAAAGACTGAGTAGACCATAAAAGAAATTTTTTTAAATTGTCAAAATTCTCCCTTCCCCCACAAAAGCCATTATGACCATATAGTTCTATGGAGTAGCACTACAGTATCTTTAAGGAAAAGATAATATGTATTTTATTTAAACTATTCCAAAGCTAAGGAAAAGATAAAAATCCCAACTCGTTTCTGAGAGACTAAGCTAACTCTGATATGCCATTCAGATAAGAAAACTATTGGCCAATCTCATTTATGAATATACTGCAAATATTAGCAAATTGAATATTAAATGGATTTTAAAAGAATAATATACCACACGTAAGAAATAAAAGGATAATTCAACATCAGGAAACAATTTACGTAATTAAAGAGGAAAAAGCCATATGACATCTTAATAGGTTTATGTGCTAAAATTAAACAGAAATTCATGATAAAATTATTAGTAAGTGGTGACAAGAAGTGTGTCTTTAACTTGAGCAAGCATATTTTTCAAGGACCAAGGGCAAACTTCTGACTAAACAGTAAAATAGAGACATTTTCATTAAAAACAGAATCAGGACAAGGATTCCTACCATCAAACGATTTTTCAACATCTTCCTGGGCAATAAGAAACACTCATTCAGTTATCAAAACCAGTAGTGAAAACAGACATCACTTTTAGTCAAGCAAGTGGATTATTGAGAGTTAAGTATTCTAATTTTATCCTCAAAAAATTTTGCCAGATAATTTCTTAAATTACCGTACTGCTCATTAACTAAACAAGTTCTCTTTCACCTTTTATAGGCATACAATATCATTGTCCTATGTGATTTTCCAGATATTTCTCTAAAATCATGCTGACAATCTGGTTCTGTCTTGTCCTGAGATGTCGACTATGATTGTCTTCTATTTGTCAAATAAATCAAACAGAAGAGAGTTGAAAGACCTAACCTCACCCTCTCCTATGGATTTCTACCTTCCATAGTTTCAGAAATAGCCATATCCTTCATTTTACAAAGCAGGTTTTATGTCTTTGATCCATCACTCTGAATTCTCATTAGTACTAGAGGTACGATAGTGGCTCTGATTTAGAAGCGAAGCTACTAGAATCACTGCAACATGGAACTGGTTTGGCAAATCACTGTTCATCCTTTACAGAAGGAATAAAGACATATTCTTAGCAGTGACAAGTTAACAGAAGAACAAACACGTTAGACTCAACATTTACATGGGTAATACCTATGGAGTTCTAATTAGAAACATATTAATTAAGAATGTTGAATAAATAAAACTTGGGATGAAAGAGCTATTTTGAAAACTTTGGTTTTCTTTAAATGTCACTCATTTATAATCTCTGATGAGCTTATGTTTTAAATTCTTCCTCTTAGTTCTGTGAATCATGGTATATTGGAGGTGAGTTGCATCTTGCTAAAGGATTCCCTTATTTCAAGTGCTGTATTTGTACTGATGGCAACAGGCTATGTTTCTTAGCCTAGGGAAGCATGTGTAGTTAGGAGGGACAGAGGCATTTGCAAACGAAAATGGTTAGGTGCATGGGAATCACTATGATTTTCATATCTAGTGACACTGAGAAATTATCAGTAAGGGTGAATAGATTGTTTTACCTTGAAGCCTCATACTTAATTTGAGGGTAGAAGACAAAAATCACAATAGACTTGAGCACAAAAAAGAAAAGTTATAATCTATGGAACTATTGTGCAAAACAAACCATTAATGTTCTCCAAGTATGCGGATCTGAGTTAGCTCTTTTTTAACTTTTTATTTTGAGATAATTATAGATTCAAATGTACGTGTAGGAAATAATACAGAGATATTCTAGGTACATTTTACTCGATTTCACTCAATAATAACATCTTGCAAAACTGTAGTACAATATCACAACCAGGATGTTGATATTGATACAGTCCACCCAGCTTGTTTAAATTTTCCTAGTTTTACTTGTCTGTGTTGTGTGTGTGTGTGTGTGTGTGTGTGTGTGTGTGTGTGTGTGTGTGACGAAGAGAGTTCATCACGTAGATGGGTTTGTCTCTCCACCACTGCAGCCAAGATCCTGAACAGTTCCAATGTTAAGAACCCTCTGTATTGCCTTTAAAGATTTTATTTATTTGAGAGAGGGGGAGAGAGAGAGAGAGAGCACAAGCAGGGGGAGTGGCAAAGGGAGAGGGAGAAGCAGAATTCCCGCTGAATGGAGCCCAAGGCGGGGCTCGATCCCAGGACCCTGAGATCATGACCTGAGCCTAAGGCAGACGCTTAACTGACTGAGCCACCCAGGCGCCCCTGTATTGCCTTTTCAAAAGCACACCTACCCCCTACCCACTCCCCCACTCCCCTGTCCTTAACCCCTGTCGACCACTAATCTGTTCTCCATTTCTATAATTTCTTCTTGTCAAGAATGTTATGTAAATGGAATCATAGAGTATGTAACCTTTTAGGGTTTGCTTTTTCCACTGAGCATTATTCTCAGGAGATTCATCCAAGTTGTGGCATGTATCAGTAGTCTATTCCTTTTGCTGCTGAGTAATATTCTGTGCTACGGATGTAGCATGGTTTGTTTACCATTCACTCATTGGAGGACATCTGTGTTGTTTCCAGTTTGGGGTTATTATGAATCGAGCTGCTTTGAATATTTGTGCACTAGTTTTGGGGGGAACATAAATTTCCATTTCTCTTGATTAAAGGCCCAAGAGTGCAATTGCTGGGTCGTGTGGTGATTGCGGGTTTGGTTTTATGAGAAACTACTAAACTGGTTTCCTGAGCGGCTACCCCCCTTCAGATTTCCACCGGCAGTGCACACGTGATTCTGTTTGGTTTCTCCACATCCTTGCCAATCCTTGGCGTGTCACTGTATTTTATTTTAGCCAGTGTCATAGGTGTTGAGTGTGCTTTTCATCAGGGCTCCTCAACCTCAGCACTACTGACAATTTGGATTGGAGAATTCTTTGTGTTGGTGGGGAGAGCTGTCTTATGCATTGTAGGATGTTTAGCCACATCCCTGGCCTCTACCTACCAGATGCCAGTAGCATCTCCCACTCCACTGTGACAACCAAAAATGTCTTTAGATACTGCTAAATGTCTCCTTGGAGACAAAATCTTCCCTTTTTGAGAATCACTGTAATCCATCATGGCACTCTAAGTCTGAGTAAAACAAGATCAGTAATGCTTGTGTATCTCCTCTGGGTTCTTTCCCCCCTTTATTTTGGAAATTAAGAGCTTTTCTTCACCACCACTCTCCTCTCTTTCCAACGGAACCCCTCAACTCATCCCCCAGACCCATAGACTTATAACCCCGTGATGATGGCTTACTGGACTAAGACCAGAGTGAAATTGCTTCCATATGATCTTCACTATTTAGGCTTGCCCAGGCTATTAACTCTCAAATTGTCTCCATTAGCTACAAATGTGCCTGCTCAAACTTGTTTATAAGGCGCTAATCCCATGAAGGAGAAAATTCAGAATATTTACGAAATGAGGAGAGAAAAGTCTGGACAAAAGGAGGCTGAGGCAGATCAGAATAAATCCAGGCTAAAACAGATAATGCTACAAGTTGGGAAAAGCTATAATTCCAATGGCTGTATCTGCAGTTTTACCTCTAAGCACACAACTCTGCGCATCACTTCAGGTATATGTCAAAACACTAATTCCCCCATTTGTCAGTCTATCAAAATGCTTCTCATCCTCCAAAGCTCAGATCAAGCCCTATCTCTTCTGTAACACCTTCTCCAATCCTCCCAGCTGGAACAAAATAATCTTTCCTCTGGATTCTGCCCACATTTATCTCCACCTTGATCATTACTAGGACTCATATCATTCTGACCATGCTTTGATTTTGTGTGCGTCTGTCTTCATAGCAAGATGGCTAACTTCCTGAATTTTATTTAGCAGGGACTTAAAGACCAGAGCAAGAGTGCCTGTACAGGAATATAATAGGGTGCATAGAAGGAAGAAGGGCAGAAGATGGAGATGCAGCTGGCAGCTGAGAGGCAATGCAAGAAAGGGTGATTTCCAAGTCACAATTTTTAGGGGGCTCTAGGGCTAATCCCACCTCAGAATTTGGATCCAAGTTATCTCTGGGACTGGCGGAGGGTGGGGGGAACATATTTACTATAAAGTAGGAGCAGAGGATCTTCTGGGTCAATAGCTGTCGATCTGAATCACCTGTAAAGCTTCTTAAAACACATATTGTTGGGCCCCACCCTTAGAAATGTTGATTTGGCATCAGGGGTAGAGCCTGAGAATATGCATCTTTAACAGGTTCCCAGATGCTGCTGATGCTGGTGGTCCAGCACCATACTTTGAGAATCACTGTTCTAGCCGGCTGTGTTGATAGCATGGGCTTACCTCAAGGTTCCAACACAGCCTGTGGAGGTCAGTCCAGCTGCATTACAGTGGAGAGCTGTTGGGGGAAGGGCTTGTGTAGGGGGACCAAACTGGGCAGCACCTCCTCTTTCATGAGACAAGTCTAAAATCTCCCCGTGAACATGGGATCTGGACCTCTTTTAATGACTTTAACTAGACAAACATTTAATGAGACATTCATCTTTGTATCTCTGAAGTGCTTTGCCTAGTGTAGGTGGAGGACACTCAATAAATTCTCATTAAATTTAAAAAATGACTGGATGAACTTAATATCCTTGCAGTCCTTGGGTGGTCCTTACATAGAGTAGCTGTCCAATAAAAGTCTGTTGGTCTTGTTGCTGCTGCTAATGATGCCATAACATCATTCTTAACCTGATACTGAACAAGGTGTTGCCTATGGAGGACAGAGGATGAGGAAATAGTGGAATGAATAGTCAGTTTTGAGGAGATAAAGATCTATAAAACTAATCCGGGCTGCAGATATTGCCCAGGAGCTATTTAACTAGTGGAATCTTGATAGAGATGCATAGGTAGATAGATAAGTAGATAGATAGATAGATAGATAGATAGATAGATAGATAGATAGATAGATAGATAGATAGATAGATAGATAGAGATGGATGAACAGATGGGTAGGTATAAAGATATAACCACTCCCGCTCATGGGTTCTGTGGCAGGCAAACTTGTAAGATGGCCCCAAGGATTCCCCACTTCCTGGTATTCATGCCCATGTATAACTCACTCCCTTTGAGTGTGGCCTGGACCACTTAAGCAAGTTGTTCTAAAAACTGAATACAGCAAAAGTGATGGGATATTACTTCCCCAGTTAGAAGTAACAAGACTTCCAAATCACTGTGACTTCCTTCTCTCTTGCCCTCTTTCTCTTGCCTTTTCATGTGCTTACTATAATGAAGTCAGATGTAATATTTGGAGATGCCCTGTGGAGAGGCCAATTGGCAAGAAATTGAGGGAGGCCTCTGACCAACAGACAATGAGGAACTGAAGCCATCAATCCAACATGGATCCAACAACCTCATGAGTGAGCTAGGAAGCAAATCCTTCTAAATTAAGCCTTGAGGTGACAGTGGCCTTTTGAGAGACCCTGGGACAGTGGACCCAGTTAAACCATATGTGAATTCCTGACCCACAGAAACTGTGAGATAATAAATACATACTGTTTCAAGGCACTAAATGTTGAGGTAATTTGTTATGCAACAATAGATAATGAATACAGATTCTTTTCTAAAAATGACAAATAATTAACATCTTCTGCATAGCATCAAAGAATGTGTGTGTGTGTGTGTGTGTGTGTATTTCTATGGGGCGGGGGGAGAAACTGAGATCAGGCAGGGTTCCAAAGAGATTTTTGATTCCCCCTAATGGGCATAGTCTTAGTTCCCATCATACAAGAGTTGTTGCCAATCTGATCCCCTAAGTAAACACCAAAAGTTTTGGGATTAATTAGGATTATGATTATTATCATTATTTTTAAACTTCCCAGTTCTAATTGGGCTATCCCACTCACCTTATTCACAACTAATTGAAAAAACTATGATATTTGTAATAATAGTTAGTCTTATTCTTTCTGACTCAGATTTCTAGCTCTACTCATACCTTCTTGCAGACTTAGGTGAGACTCAAGAAGAATATGGCTATACCCCATCCATGGCTGGAGTCTCAAGTACTACAACCATACATAAACTCTTTTACAAGACAACATTCATTCACTCATTCACTCAATTTTTAACAGATGTTTACTGACTGCCTACTCTGAGCAATGCATTGTGCTAGAACAATAATGAGAAGATGGCCATGACCAGAATGTGTTCATATCCCCTTTCAGATTTATAGTAAGCATTATATGTACCCCCGCAGTGATTGTTTTAGCAGTGTCTATGTAGCACGTATTGTGAGAACATTACCATGTGTGAAATACACTCAGTAAAAAAAAGCTGATTCTCAGAAATAGACAAGAAGTTTGCCCATTGGCATGTACTTCAACCAGCCTTGAAAAATGAAACACTGACAATGGTATGTGGTTGGAAAGCTATGGCTGACATGGCACCTGACTTGACATTTGAAACTTCAGCTGGCTATTTCCCAAAGGGCACAATGAGGGCTTAAAGGGTGGTTTTAGGGGCCTCTCTGTAAAGATGAAACCCAACAAGGCAGACACCAGTGTGTGTGTGACATGGATTCAGCTCTGCTTGCCTAGTCAGCGGGTAGCACAACCACGGCTCTTTACATCCCATGTCCCTCAGGGTTTCTAGAGATCATAGGAAGTGAACAAAGGACAGAATAAGCTCAGGAGGCACACTGCTCATAAATGAAAAGCAATATAGAAGTATTAAAGTAAATCGAGAAAAGGCAGTTTGGTAATGTATACGAAAAGACTTAATTTATATTTTGCATATCTTTTGATCTAGCAAATCTATTTCTAGGAATTTATCCCGAGGGGGGGAAATCACAGGGCTTTGAAAAATCTATGGCTATATAGGTATTTGCTAAAATTATGTTCATGAGGGAAGAAATTGGAAACAGCCTCAATACACACCAAGCGGGGACTGAGTAAATTAATTATTATATAATCACATAATGGAGTATAATCCAGTCATTAAAATAATATTGTGGAACAACAATTAAGAATTAAGGAAATATTAATGTTCATTATATATTATAAAGTGAAAAGTAAGTTAAGAAACAACATGTACAATTTTTTTTTTAAAGATTTTATTTATTTATTTGAGAGAGAGAGAATGAGAGACAGAAAGCATGAGAGGGAGGAGGGTCAGAGGGAGAAGCAGACTCCCTGCCGAGCAGGGAGCCCGATGCGGGACTCGATCCCGGGACTCCAGGATCATGACCTGAGCCGAAGGCAGTCGCTTAACCAACTGAGCCACCCAGGTGCCCAACATGTACAATTTTTTATGTTTTTGTTTAAAAAATGTGTGTATGTACAGTGCGTACACGTGTGTATATATAGAGAGAAATATTAATAGTGGTTCTGTCTAGAAATAATAATATTATTTTTATATAACTATATGGTCTATGTTTTCCATATGAGTATATATTGTTGAAATTAGGGATAATTTAAATTTTATTAGTTTTATTTAACTACTGTCTATGTTTTCTATAATGACCATATGCTGTAGAGAAAACATTAAATTCTTATTTTAAAAAGGGATCAGTTAGCTGAAAATGTACATTAAAGGGATTCTTAAACCAAATCTTGAGGTTTTAGGTAGACAAAAAGGGAATGTATGTAACTAAGCATCTCCAGTTCTGCCTTTGGCCCAGCAGATTAGCCATCACTTTAAGACAATAGAAAGTTAAAGGGCTTCAAATGTCACTGTCTGGTAACAATCCTAGGTCCTGCTGTCTTCTGGCACTGGACTTTCCTTTTGCCAATGAATGAATCAGAAGTCTTTGGGCTAGGGGAGAGGAAGGAAATGGCCTTTCAAGGAGGAAGGAGAGAAGATGGGCCCTTACATAAGGACAAACAAATGCCACTTGGGGAAGGCACATATGTGTGAGTGCTACTTAGACAGGTAGGTCCTCAAAGGCAGTTAAAACATAAACATATTCTCTGTTCAGAGGCAGAGTTTTTCCTTTTTTTAATTAGTTTCAATAGGCAATCTCAAAGAAACCAAAGTTGTAGAAGATGTTAATATAATAGGTATACAAACATTTAGTTTTTTCCCAAGATCAAGCAAAACCTGAGATTTTACTAGGCAACTGATTTTTATTTTAAAACAAAATAATACTTCACATTTAAGTCATTTTCTCCTCTGAAAGTTTTTCCATTTGTTTTATCTGAATAAAAAAGGGAGCTTTCCAACCAGAGTTCAGTTGAGGCATACATAAAATATCTATATAGACCAAAAATGTAATTTAACAAATGCTCTGATTCAATTATGTTGCTTCTTTGTTTTTTTAAAAAAGATTTATTTATTTATTTTAGAGAGAGCATGAGCGAACGGGGGGGGGGGGGGGGGGGAGGGGGCAGGAGGAGAGGGAGACAAGCAGACTCCCCACTGAGTGCGGGGCCTGATGCAGGACTAGATCCCAGAACCCTGAGATCATGACCTGAGCAAAGGGTCCGCCACCTAACTGACTGAGCCAACCAGTCACCCCTGTTTATTCTTTCTAAAAGACACAAAACACATCCTAAGAATATATATACTCACCAGATGTACACAGAAACCATTGATTCATTTACTCATTTAACGTGAATTTACTTATCACCCACTGTTAAGCAGCCAGGATATAAGAATAAAGACCAATCCTGCCCTATGTGAACCCACAGCAAGAGAACAGGTGGGGCAGCTGAGAGAGAAGACATGTTAAAGTAAGACAGACAAGGAAATACTATTTTTAACACAATGTATTAAGTGCTTTAATAGATTAATGCACAGTGTGAATGCTATGGGAGACCAAGGGACCTTTTATTTTATTTTTTATTATGTTCATTTAGCCACTGTATAATACATAATTAGTCCTTGATGCAGTGTTCAACAATTCATTAGTTAAGTATAATACCCAGTGCTCATCACAGCACCTGCCCTACTCAATACCCATCACCCTGTTACCCCCTCCCCCACCTTCCTCCCCTCTAAAACCCCCAGATTGTTTCTCGGGGTCCATAGTCTCTCACGGTTCATCTCCCTCTCTGATTTCTCCTCCTTTGTATTTCCCTCCCTTCCCCTATGGTCCTATGTGCTATTGCTTATGTTCCACATATGAGTGAAACCATATGATAATTGTCTTTCTTTGTTTGACTTACTTCATTTAACATAATCCCCTCCAGTTCCATCCATGTTGATGTAAATGGTGGGTATTCATCGTTTCTGATGGCCGAATAATATTCCACTGTGTATATGTACCACATCTTCTTTATCCATTCATCTGTTGAAGGGCGTCTGGGCTCCTTCCACAGTTTGGCTATTGTGGACACTGCTGCTATGAACATTGGGGTGCATGTACCCCTTCTTTTCACTACATCTGTATCTTTGGGGTAAATACCCAGTTGTGCAATTGCTAGGTCATAGGGTAGCTCTATTCTTAACATCTTGAGGAAACTCCATACTGTTTTCCAAAGTGGCTGTACCAACTTGCATTCCCACCAACAGTGTAAGAGGGTTCCCTTTTCTCCACATCCTTGCCAACATTTATTTTTTCCTGTTTTGTTAATTTTTGCCATTCTAACTGGTGTAAGGTGGTATCTCATTGTGGTTTTGATTTATATTTCCCTGATGGCTAATGATATTGAGCATTTTTTTCATGTTTTTGTTAGCCATTTGTATGTCTTTTTTGGAGAAATGTCTGTTCATCTCTTCTGCCCATTTTTTGACTGGATTATTAGTTTTTTGAGTGTTGAGTTTGAGAAGTTCTTTATAGACTTTGGATATCAGCCCTTTATCTGTAATGTCATTTACAAATATCTTCTCCCATTCCGTGGGCTGCCTCCTAGTTTTGTTGACTGTTTCCTTTGCTGTGCAAAAGCTTTTTATCTTGATGAAGTCCCAAAAGTTCATTTTTGCTTTTGTTTCACTTGCCTTTGGAGACGTGTCTTGAAAGAAGTTACTGTAGCCGATGTTGAAGAGGTAACTGCCTATGTTCTCCTCTAGGATTTTAATGGATTCCTGTCTCACATTGAGGTCTTTCATCCATTTTGAGTTTATCTTTTTTTTCAGTATCATAAAAACCATCTATGAAAAACCCACAGCGAATATCAGTATCAATGGGAAAAAGCTGAGAGCTTTTCCCTTAAGATCAAGAACACGACAGGGATGCCCACTCTCACCACTATTGTTCAGCATAGTACTAGAAGTCCTAGCCTCAGCAATCAGAAAACAAAAAGAAATAAAAGGCATCCAAATTGGCAAAGAATAAGTCAAACTCTCCCTCTTCGCAGATGACATGATACTTTATGTGGAAAACCCAAAAGACTCCACCCCCAAATTACTAGAACTCATACAGCAGTCCAGCAATGTGGCAGGATACAAAATCAATGCACAGAAATCAGTTGTTTTTCTATACACTAACAATGTAACTGTAGAAAGAGAAAATAAGGAATCAATTCCATTCACAATAGTAACAAAAACCATAAGATACCTAGGAATAAACCTAACTAAAGAGGTAAAAGATCTATACTCTAGAAACTACAGAACACTTATGAAAGAAATTGAGGAAGACACAAAAAGATGGAAAAATATTCCATGCTCATGGATTGGAAGAATAAACATTGTTAAAATGTCTATCCTCCCCAGAGCTATTTACACTTTCAGTGCCATCCCTATTAAAATACCATTGGCATTTTTCAAAGAGCTGAAACAAAAAATCCTAAAATTTCTATGGAACCAGTAAAGACCCCAAATTGCCAAGGGAAGGATGGAAAAGAAAAATAAAGCTGGGGGCAGCACGTTGCCTGACTTCAAGCTATATTACAAAGCTGTGATCACCCAGACAGCATGGTATTGGCACCAAAACAGACACATAGACCAATGGAACAGAATAGAGAGCCCAGAAATGGACCCTCAACTCTATGGTCATATAATCTTCGACAAAGCAGGAAAAAATATGCAATGGAAAAAAGACAGTCTCTTCAATAAATGGTGCTGGGAAAATTGGACAGCTATATACAGAAGAATGAAACTGGACCATTCCCTTACACCATATGCAAAGATAAACTCAAGGGACCTTTTAAAAATACCCAACAGAGGAAGACTTCCAGAAGTGGAAAGACTTTTGTTGGATCTTGAAAAGATGGGAACTTATCCCAGTAGATGAATGGGGCATACATGTAAGGGCAGAGAGATGTGACAAAGCAAGGATCACCAACTAGGGTGGGAAGTTGAAGACAATATAGTAGTAAAGATTGGCAGAAGTCAATGATATTAAGATATAGGCTCAGCTGCTCGAACAATTACACCAAAATACCAGTGGCTTAAACAAAATGGACATTCATTTTTCTCCTTGTAACACTCCAATCATAAATCATGCAGGGTGATAAGACAGATCTACAGGGTGGGGTGCCCAAGCCCTTTCATAGTGTTGCTCTGTAATCTCCAAACCCTGGCCTCCATCTCATGATCTGAGTGGCCACTCCAACTCCCACCATCATGTCTATATTCCAGGAGCAGGAGTGTGGAAGGCATGCTCCTTTCCTTCAAAGCAAATAAGCCAGGTATTTCACTCATCACTTCTGCTCACATCATTTTGGCCAGTACCTAGTAATATGACTGCAAGAGAGCCTGGGAATGCAGTCTTTATCTGGTCGGTCATATGCAAAGCAACAACTCAAGGGCATGACTGACTAAAGTTCAAAGGGAAGAATGGATACTGGGGACCATTAGTGGTTTCAGACACAATTACCCAATTGGTAGGTGGGTTGGATTGTGGGATCTGACTGGAAAGCAAGAGGAATGGCATTACCATATTTATATTTTTGAAAAATTACTTACATTAAGCTCTGGAATTTGGATTAGAGGGCATCAAGTAAGGAAGTGTAGAGACCAGTTAGGAGGCTGGTGCAGTAGATGAGAGGAAAAATAAGGGTGGTTTAGACTATGAAAAAAAGTGGTCTGATTTGAGAGAAGTTTACGGCAGATAATTCATAGCCCCGGGGGATTGGATGAATGTAAGGAGTGACCAAAAGAAGAAGGAAATAATCAAGAATGTGTCCCAGACTTCTGCTTAGAGATTTGAATGGACCATTCTCAGAGACTGGGAAGAGTGAAGATTTGGTCAGGTTGAAGTTGTAGTGTCCTAAGAAAGGACAGAATTAATGAATTTCCGAGTCATACATTATAAGAGATCATGTCACCGATGAAATGTGGACTGGATACCTACGAAACAAAGGAAGTTTTAGAGTAATAAAAACATACCTGTTAATTTCTGTTATTTCACTGAAACAGAATTTGATTATACATTCACAGCTCACAAGCTCAGATAGTTTAAGAACGTTTAAGATTCCCTAACTATGGTATATTATTATTAAAAATTATTCATTCACCCCTCTTCCTTTTTGGTGGATGCAGTATACTTGCCTATCCCTGGATTCTAGGTTTGTCCATTGACTTATTTTTTTTAATTAATTTTTTTTAAAGATTTTATTTATTTGAGAGAGAGAGAATGAGAGAGAGCACATGAGAGGGGGGAGGGTCAGAGGGAGAAGCAGACTCCCCGCCGAGCCGGGAGCCCGATGTGGGACTCGATCCCGGGACTCCGGGATCATGACCTGAGCCGAAGGCAGTCGCTTAACCAACTGAGCCACCCAGGCGCCCTATTTTTTTTTAATTTAAATTCAATTAGCCAACTTATAGTACATCATTAGTTTTTGGGGTAGTGTTCAGTGATTCATTAGTTGTGTATAACACCCAGTGCTCATCACATCACGTGCCCTCCTTAATGTCCATGGACTTATATTAGACAGTGGGTTGTCAGGAGACACAAGGCTTGCAAAGCACTTCGAAGATTGGGCTTTTTCACTTGCACCTCTGCTATCACCGTGAGAAGAACTTGCTTTATCTCTCTGTTCCTGGGAGGAAAAGGAGAGGCACAGAGAACCCAGCTTCCCCAGGCCAGTCCCTCCCAGGGGAGCCATCCCCCCGCTGATCTTCTAAAGTGTGAGGCTCTCTGCCTCTAAGAGTCTGTGGTTGGTTGTTTTCCCGCAGTTTTGTCACCATAGTTAGTAATACACAAAATTAAAATATTTCCTGATACAGTGCCTACAATTCCCCCCCCAACATAACTAAGATTTCTTAAGTGAGTGATTCACCACTCTTCTATATTAGGTTACTGTGTGCCATGTGAATTTTGATTGGAGAGAAGTAATGGGGAGTTTTAATTGAGATGAATGCCCAGACACCCAAAAGAATTCATGAAGTTCCTGGATTTTCAGTGATAGGAAAGGGAGAGGAGAAGACAAAAAGAAGGGAGAGCAGGACTGAAGCTAATATTCACCTTCTTCGCATATATTTTTGGGACTTATATGGCATTCACCTAATTGCTTGATTTAGGAGGAAGCAGAATTTATTCCAGATCTTTTAAATCTTCAGTCCTTTTCCTCTAGATATACTATGTTTTACTCTATTTGTGGATTAGAAGATTCAATATTGTAAAGATACTATTTCTCTTCAAATTGAAGTATAGATTTGACACAATCTCAATCAGTGTGAAAATGCACAAACTGACTGTAAAATGTATATGGAAATGCAAAGGTGAAGAATATCCATGCCAATCTTCTCTTTGTTTCTTTACAATATGTAGTTTTTTATTAATTAAGATCAAGTTCAAAAATAGAATGAGCCCCTTTAACCTACGCCAGTGATACGATGTTAACGTCTTGAGCATTTTATAGATTAAGTTAGAAAAATTTTAGTAAGAGCCATGTTTGATGAAAGTTCATCTATTTTATCATTGCCTTCTTTTTAATTCTTCCTTTTCTTTTTAATTGAAGTATATATTTTTAAGTTTTTAAATTCCCGTTAACACAGTGTAATATTAGTTTCAGGTGCGCAATATAGTGATGCAACACTTACATACAACACCCAGTGCTCATCACAACAAGTGCCCTCCTTAATCTCCATCACCTCTTTCCTCCATCCCCCCACCTCCCCTCTGATAACATCAGTTTGTTCTCTAAGTTAAGAGTCTGTTTCTTGGTCTGCCTCTCTCTCTCTCTCTCTCTTTTTTTTACCTATGCTTGTTTGTTTCTTAAGTTCCACATATGAGCAAAGTCATATGGAATTTGTCTTTCTCTGACTGACTTACTTTGCTTAGCATAATATTCTCAGTATAATTAATATACAGTGTTATATTAGCTTCAGGTGTACAATATAGTGATTCAGCAATTCTATACTTTTCTCAGTGCTCATCAGGATAACTGTACTCTTAATCTCCTTTATCTCTTTCATCCACGTCCCCTATGGCAACCACCAGGTTTTTCTGTTTCTCTTATCTGAGGATAGTGGACACACAATGTTACATTAGTTTCAGGTGTACAACTTAGCGATTTGAATAGTTTATGCATTATGCTATGTTCACTACAAGTGTGGCTACCATTTGTTGCATTACACTGCTATTACAAGATCATTGACTGTATTCCTTGTGCTGTGCTGTTTATTCCCACAACTTAATCATTCCATAACTGAAACCTGTTACCTCTCACTGACCTCCCCCCATTGTGCCCAACTTCTACCCCCTTCCCCTTCTGGGACCATCAGTTTGTTCTCTGCATTTATAGGTCTGATTCTACTTTTTGTCTGTTTATTCATTTTTTTAGATTCCACTGGAATCATATAGTCTTTGTCTCTCTCAGTCTGATTTATTTCACTTAGCATAATACTCTTTAGGTCCATCCATCTTGTCTCAAGTGGCATGATCTCATCCTTTTTTATGGCTGCATAATATTTGTGTGTGTGTGTGTGTGTGTGTGTGTGTATACTTCATCTTCCTTATCCATTCATCTATGGGTGGACACTTAGGTTTCTTCCATATCTTGGCTATTGTAAATAATGCTGCCATAAATATAGAGGGTGCATATATCTTTTCAGATTTTCATTTTCTTTGGGTAAATATCCGATAGTGGAATTATTAGATCATATGGTATTTCTATTTGTAGTTTTCTGAGGAATCTCCATGCTGTTTTCCACAGTGGCTGTACCAACTTACATTCCCACCAACAGTGCATGAAGGTTCCTTTTTCTCCACATCCTTGCCAACACTTGTTGTTTATTGTCTTCTTAATTTTAGCCATTCTAACAGATGTGGGGTGATATCTCATTGTGGTTTTGATTTGATCCCTGAGATGAGTGATGTTGACCATCTTTTCATGTGTCTGTTGGCCATCTGGATATCTTCTTTGGAAAAATATCTATTAGGGTCCTCTCCCATTTTTTAATTGGGTTGTTTGTTTTTTTGGTGTTGAGTTGTATAGCCCTTTATATATTTTGGCTATTAATTCCTTATCAGATATATCATTTGCAAATATCTGCTGTCATTCAGTAGGCTGTCTTTTTTGTTTTGTTAATGGTTTCCTTTGCTGTGCAAAAGCTTTTTATTTTGGGGTACCTGGGTGGCTCAGTCTGTTAAGCATCTGCCTTCGGCTCAGGTCATGATCCCAGGGTCCTGGGATCAAGCCCCACATCGGGGTCCCTGCTCCTCGGGGAGCCTGCTTCTCCCTCTGCCTCTGTCTCTTCTCTCTCTCTCTGTCTCTCATGAATAAATAAATAAAATCCTTTTTTAAGAAAAGCTTTTTATTTTGATGTAGTCCCAATAGTTTATTTTTGCTTTCGTTTCCCTTGCCTCAGGAGACATATCTAGAAAAATGTTGGCTGATGTCAGAGAAATTATTATCTATTTTCTCTTCTAGGATTTTTATGGTTTCAGGTCTCACATTTAGGTCTTTAATCCATTTTGTGTTTATTTTTGTGTACAGTGTTAGAAAGTGGTCCAGTGTCTTCTTTTACATGTAGCCATCCAGTTTTCTCAGCATCATTTATAGAAAATGCTGTATTTTTCCCGTTGTATATTTTTGCCTCCTTTGTTATAAATTAATTGACCGCATAAGGGTGGGTTTATTTCTGGGGTCTCTAATCTGTTCCATTGATCTATGTGTCTATTTTTTTTTTTTTTTTGCCAGTACCATATTGTTTTAATTACTACACCTCTGTAGTAAAGGTATTGTGATACCTTTAGCTTTCTTCTTCTTTCTCAGGATTGCTTTGGCAATTTGGGGTCTTCTGTGATTCTACGCAAATTTTAGTATTATTCTAGTTTTGTGAGAAATGCTGTTGGCATTTTGATTGCATTGAATCTGTAGATTGCTTTGGGTAATATGGACATTTTAACAATATTAATTCTTGCACTCCCTGAGCATGGAATATCTTTCCATTTGTTTGTGTCCTCTTCCATTTCTTTCATCAGAGTTTCATAGTTTTTGGAGTACAAGTCTTTCATCTGCTTCGTTAAGTTTATTCCTAGGTATTTTATTCTTTTTGGTGCAGTTGTAAATGGTATTGTTTATTTAATTTCTCTTTCTGATACTTCATTATTAGTGTATAGAAACACTACTGATTTGTGGGTATAAATTTTGTATCCTGCCACTTTACTGAATTTATTTATTACTTCTAATAGGTTTTTGGTGAGTCTTTAGGCTTTTCTATGTATAGTATCCTGTTGTCTACAAATGGCGACAGTTTAACTTCTTTGTTACCAATATGGACACCCCTTATTTCTTTTTCTTATCTGATTGCTGTGGCTAGGATTTCCATTGCTATCTTGAATAAAAGTGGTAAGAGTAGACATCCTTGTCTTGTTTCTGACCTGAGAGGAAGAGCCCTCAGTTTTTCACCATTGAGTATGATGTTAGCTGTGGGTTTTTAATATATGGCCTTTATTATGTTGAGCTATGTTCCCTCTAACCCCACTTTGTTGAAAGTTTTTGTCATGAATGATTTTGAATCTTGTCAAATGCTTTTTCTGCATCTGTTGAGATGATCCTATGATTTTTATCCTTTGTCTTGTTGATGTGGTATATGACATTGATTGGTTTGTGAATATTGAACCATCTTTGCAACCCTAGAATAAATCCCACATGATTGTGGTAAATAATCTTTTTATGTATTGTTGCATGTAGTTTCCTACTATTTTGTTGAGGATTTTTACATCTGTGTTCATCAGGGATATTGGCCTGTAGTTTTTGTTTGTTGTAGTGTCTTTGTCTGGTTTTGGTATCAGGGTAATGCCGGCCTCATAGAATGTGTTTAGAAGCTTTCTTTCTTCTTCTATTATTTGGAATAGTTTAAGGAGAATGGGTGTTAACTTTTCTTTAAATGTCTGGTAGAATTCACCTGTGAATCCATCTGGTCTTAGACTTTTGTTTTCTGGTAGTTTTTTAAATTACTGATTCAGTTTCATTACTTGCAGCCAATCTGTTCAGATTCGTCATTTCTTTTTGGTCTAGTTCTGGAAGATTGTATGTTTCTAGGAATTTACTCATTTCTTCTAAGTTGTCCAGTTTATTTATCCACACCAATCTTCAAGCATAGAGCTGGAGGATATCAAGGCTTATATAAAGCTAAAGCA
Source organism: Neomonachus schauinslandi (assembly GCF_002201575.2). Taxonomy (NCBI): domain Eukaryota; kingdom Metazoa; phylum Chordata; class Mammalia; order Carnivora; family Phocidae; genus Neomonachus; species Neomonachus schauinslandi. The sequence goes on from NC_058419.1 coordinate 115,767,706, forward strand.
ATTAAGTCCATGTGGTACTGGTACAAGGAGAGACAAGTGAACCATTGAGACAAAATAGAGAGTCTAGAAACAGACCCACCGATATAGAGTCACATGACTTATGACAAAATTGATTCTTTGGTGCAACGGGGGAAAGGATCTTTTTAATAAATGGCCCTGGATTATTTAAATATCCAAATGGAAAAAACAATGAATCTTGTCCACTACCCCACACCATACACAAAATTAATTTAGATAGAATGTAGATATAAATGTAAAAGTAGAGCAATGAAGAAAACATAGGATACTATTTTCATGACTTATGAGTAGCCAAAGAGTTCTTAAGTAGGATCAGAAAGAAAATAAATGACAATTTGGACTATAATTCTAATCATCTAGTTTTTTGGTTTTGGTTTTGTTTTTTAAAGATTTTATTTATTTGACAGAGCACAAGCAGAGGGAGAGAGAGGGAGAAGCAGGCTCCCTGCTGAGCAAGGAGCCTGATGTGGGACTCGATCCCAGGACCCTGGCATCATGACCTGGGCCGAAGGCAGCCGCTTAACCGACTGAGCCACCCAGGCGTCCCTCTAATCATCTAGTTTTGAAGTGACACCACCAGTACCACTTCAAGGGTGTGATGTGGACCACAAGGCATTATTCCGTTTATGGAATAGACACTTAAGTTTATTATTCCCATGTCAGGCCTCATTTTATAAAACCCCCCAGTCTCTGTTGGAAAAAATCATAGAATGAATGAGTTTTCTTTTCCTTTTTTTAAGTAGATACCATGCCCACTGTGAAGCCCAACACAGGGCTTGAACTCAGGACCCTGAGATCAAGACCTGAGCTGAGATCAAGAGTTGGATGCTTAATTGACTGAGCCACCCAGGCGCCCCATGAATTTTCTTTCTATTATCAGATATCATTCACTGGTATCTGAATCAATATTAGGGAATAATTCTAAAGAGATCATTTTTATCCAATGTAATTTTCTCCAGTATTAGTATGCTCACCACAGAGAGGCATCACAGAGCAAACAGATAATATAATACCTCCTTGCTCCACACCTCCTGCCCCTTGCAGTAGTGCATTAAAGGCCCATGTAAATAGCAAGCTTCCTTAGTAAATTGTTATGCTTTACAGATTATTGATCACTTGACCAACTGGCGGTGCCAAATCGCAAGCGTTAGATCACTCGGAAATGAAAATAAAACATCTCACATGAGGATCTGAGTAAAGGGGAAAGAAGATTAACCACATATAAGCAATTCTTAATAGCATCCATCACATTAAATAAGGTAAACAGAGTCAATTTCAGCCATTTCAAGAGCGGAGAGATTATATGGAAAGGAGGACTCAAAAGATTAACTATCAAAACAGCATGGAAATGAGCCCAGCAAAGGGCATCTTGAGCAGTAGCACTGTGTTCTCTCTCTGCTCTGTGATGTTCACAAGCACGCAGGTGGCAGACCCCACCTAAAGTGGCCCAGAGGCTGCCAAAAGAGGCTGCACCTGAGTCAATGAAACTGTGAGCTATTTTTTTCCCCTGCAGATGTGTGCCAGGATGGATTTGTGGTCCCAGAGGGAGGAGTCAGGGCATTAGCCCTGAAGTCATTTCAGAGCAAGACGTCAGCACACCCCACAGAGAACCCTCTCTCCCTAACAGGCACACTCATTGATGGCACACACACAACCCTGACGATTCCAAATGAAGTCTGGCAGAATCTGAAAGTTCTGATTGCAAAGGGTGTGTGTGTGTGTGTGTGTGTGTGTGTGTGTGTGTTATTCTGCCACTTACAATAGGGTGGGAGGTGTTTTACATGCTACTGCATGTGGGTACTCACACTCCACAGTAGTGAGTTACATAACAAAAAGCTACCTATGAGGATTGCTCTTTTGTCTCTTGGGAAAAAGAAGGAGGCATAATGCCTGCCAGGAGAAAAAACAATGTATATTATCAGCGGTGAAGAAAAATGATCAGGAAGTCATTTTTTTCCAATATAATTTTCCCCAAAATTCAACTGCTACAGTGACAGAGACCATAAAACAGTAGCTTCTCCACCGTCCATCTGACTCACTCAGATCTTGGACTTAGTTAACCCCTTCTGGCTTTCTTTACCTGCAAAATTAAAATGTAAAGCATTTGTTAATTGCCTGCCTCAAGGTCACCAGAAAATAAAGAATCTATGAGCATTTTTAAACTTGGCTGATTACTTTCTGTTCTGCCAGCTCATTGTATTATGCAATAGCATGCTAATACCCAAATGTACTTAACCTTGGCAAAGACGAATTGATCGACTTTAAAATGACTTCAACTTTTATTTTAAAAGTGCACAAGTACAAAATATTTACAGCCATTACCGAGAGAGCTTTGATGATTTATTTCTGTAGAGCAGAACCAAAAGACTTTTCATTAAAAGAGGAAGCGCCTCTTAATCAGAAAATGACTTTTTCCTTTAATAAAAAAATCAGCCATTCATGAGATTCACGCGTAACTGGCTATGTGTTAAATACACTAAATAGGCTTAGAGGTTTAATAATAAATTTAGAGATTTTAGCACAATTAGGAGCACATGTCACGTCCCTTTCCCTCTAAGTGTCTCCCACCACTCAGCTCCCAAATGGACTCACAAAGAGGAAGACAATTTGTCAGTTCTGAAATATTTTGTAATATAGATAATCTTGGGAAACAAAGACCGCATGAAGCTAACATGTCAATCTGTGTGTCTAGAAGATAACTCTTTGCAAGGGCTTTAGCAAAACACATTAAGATTCTGGCATTGCTAGTTCTAAGAAGACGTGAGCGGAAAGTGGCTTTTTTGTTTTGTCTGATCAGGATAAGCGGCCGTGGTCATCAGGTTCCCAATCTCTCCTCCCAGTCACTGTCTCCCTCCCTGGTTCTTCCCTTGATTAAATGAAGTTGGCTACACTCTGATGGGCCATGGAGATTAATTCCGAATATGTGCAGAATCCACCTGGCAAACCAGATAAAGGCAGCTTCCAAGAGTGGAAATGGAACAAAGGCATGAATAATAACAGAGGAGGATTTACAAAGGACAAAAATATGGGCCGCCATTTGAAAGTGACAGTAATTACTTAAGTAAATGTCAAAACGCTTGAAAGAAACAAGAGGAAGACAAGTCATGAATATTTAAAGTTGAAACATGCCATTCTATTGATGTGCCATTTGGAAAGAGATCCTTCTCCTGTTAGCTCAGGTAGTGTGTTTTGGAAGTGGTGTACAGTCTATCTTGATAATGGGCAAACTGACTTATAATTGATACGAAATCCATACACATTTTACCCAATCCCTTAGTGCCTCGCTGCTCAGAGGGCTGTCTGTGGACCAGCAGCTGTGGCTTAAGCTAGGAACTTGTTATAAATGCACAGTCTCAGGCCCCATCGCAGACCTACTGACTCAGAACTTGCATTTTAACAAGATCCCCAGGTGGTTTGTGCGTGTTAAAGTTTGAGATGCCCAGTCTCAGAACAGTTTCAAATGACATCTTTTTAGCGATTGTTCCAATCTTCTACATGTAGAATGCTTTAGTGGATAGTGAAAGAGTTGCAGTTGCCTCAGAGAATACAGCTATAAATAATTTGCTAATCTACCAGGTCTGGTCATGAATCAACGTGTAGGTTCCTAACTGTCCAATTCATGGTAATTTATAAGAGAGCCTCTGGAGAATATATAATCCCACAGAGGTTCACAGATTGGATTTCAAGAACAAACCTCTGCAAATTATTAATGCATCAAGCGTAAAATTCCTGCTACATAAGAACAGTCCTCAATCTCATTTTCTAAGCATTTGTATAGCATTTTCTTAAAATAAATTTAGATCCCAAACGCTGATGAGAAGGTTCTCAAACGATTTATGACCTCAAACAAGACCCTGAATCAAATCAGTATCAACAAGAGTACGACGTGCTCATAACTGTCAACTAATAAACTAGTGCGCCACCACCCTATTTTTACCACCCGAAGATAAATCCCCACATGGTGAAATGACATGTTCAAGACTTCAAATATAATTGATGATAGAGCCAGAATTATAGGTCCAGTCTTCTGAATCAAATCAGCGCTGTTTCTCTGCTCAACAGGCACCTATGGGATCTGCATGATGACTGAGTCATGCAAGTGTAAAAAGCCCTCAGCTTTTCCTATCTCCAATTGCATCATCCGGTGCATTCAACAATGCCTTTACCTGCTCATTTGGAAACCGTTATTTTTAAATGAATTTCAAAGGCAGTGTCCAAAAATAAAAAGGGGGTGTAGCCCTTTAAAAATAGACTGGTTTCAAAAGGAGCCAGGTGCCTGTTTGAATGGTTAATGGATAATCTTAAGCATGTGATTGAAGTCAGCATTTATAACAATTAGGCATGCCAATGTAGGCTTCTTCGAAGAAAAGAAGAGGTGGTTTGAGTCAATTACTTTCTCAACTTGAGACCTGGAAAGTCACAACGAGGCCTGCGATTTTTCCCCTCGCCTTTGCCAACTGGAGGAGAGGACGTAAGGATGTTAGAAGGGCAAGCAAGTGCTCTCCCCTGAGCAGTCAGAGTGTATGTACTGAATACACAGCTAGCAGAGGGAGATGAGAAGCCCAACGTGCTGCTCCAAAACCTCAGAGGCCTGGGTCGGCAAGAGAAATACTAGGAGAAAACTCTTCACAAATTGCTTTATTCAACTTTCAAAGACAAACTGGAGTTAAATTAAGATCATAGTTAAGTCTGGTGTTAAATGAGCTCTTACTTTTTCCTAGTCACCAATGAGTAGCTCATTAGTGTGGTTTTAATCCCTTCAAGTATTTTGTAGCCTTTAAATGGATAAATTAATTACATGCTAATCTAATACTGGCTGTCTTCAACAAGAGTGAGCCCTAAGCACATCAGCAAGTAACTGCTTTTGTTCACCTGGTGCTACTTACCTAAAATACAGTGTAAAGGGATTACTAGCTTCCTAAGGATTAGTCATTTACATTTTTGGTAACAAAATGCTAAAACGAAACTCTCAGTTTGGGTTGAGAGACTGGAAAACAAAACTAGCACTGACAACCATTCCCGCGTCGCCCGGTGACGAGCCCCACTGCTTCTGCAGGACCTGAAAAGGAGGCCTCCGAGACCTCGGTGAGTTACCTCCCCGCCCAGCTCTCACCCTGAGGAGCTGGCCTTGCCCCTCAGGAAGTGGCCTGTCACTTTTGCTTTGGTCTCTCGCACAAGTTAACTGGTCGTTACTGAAAATGGAATTCTAACTCAGTTAGCCTTAACCAGGACGTGCGTACATCAAAATCAACTATGGAGTGATTTGATCCGGTTGCTTTGGTGGGGAACTGGGTACCTGTCTTTTGAGAAAATACCACAATTGTTCTGAAATGAGCTCCGGGAGAGAACCCCTGCCTTAATCCAAATGCGATGAAACTCTGACGATGGTTTCTCTGGTAACACAACAAAGGAAGATTTTTTTAAAGTTTTTACTTAAATTCCAGTTAGTTAGCATGCAGTGTAATATTAGTTTCAGGTGTAGAATTTAGTTTGTTTTGTTTCTTAAATTCCACATATGAGTGAAATATGGTATTTGTCTTTCTCTGATTTGTGTCACTTAGCATTCTCTCCAGCTCCGTCCATGTTGCTGCAAATGGCAAGATTTCATTCTTTTTTATGGCTGAGTAATATTCTAGTGTGTGTGTGTGTGTGTGTGTGTGTGTGTGTGTGCGTGTGCACATGCATACTACATCTTCTTTATCCATTCATCAGTCAGTGGACATTTGGGTTCTTTCCATAATTTGGCTATTGTTGATAATGCTTCTATAAACATTGGGGTGCATGTATCCAAAGAGATTTTTTTTAGAGAGAACGTCTTCATAGCATTCCTCAAATCAGTGTTGTCTCCCACTTTTGTCAAATGGACAAGGAGTTCTGGTAGATTGTTAAATAATGAATCACGCCTCCCAGAAATCTTGCCCTGGGTAATCCTCTCCCACTTGGACTCTGGACTTGTCCGTGTGCCTTGCTTTGGCCAGTAGAACATCAACAAATGCAATTTAAGTGGAGGCCATGCGTGTGCATTGAGTTTTGCCCTCCCCGAAGCCTGAGACCATCGTGGAGAAGCTGACACGAAAGACCATGTGAAGAGCGCAGCCCAGCCATCCAAGCAGCGCCACCAGCAGTGAGCTCTCGTTAGGGCAGGTCAACCCACGGATTTGCGAGAAGTAATACGTCATTGCTGTCTTGAGCCACTGTATTTGGGGATAGCTGTATGCAGAAACACATGATCCAAACACGATGTAGGGAAACTGTTCACTACATCCATTTGAAAAAGCAACTAATCAGCAAATAAATAAAAATGTAAGGTTTTTTTGTGGTGAGCACAGCATAACATATAGAGATGTTGTATCACTATGGTGTACACCTGAAACTAACGTAGCGTCGTGTGTCAGCTACACTAAAAAAAAAGATGTAAGCTTTAAAGTTGATCTAGGAGAAGTAAGATATCCAGACTGAGTAAATTCACATCTCTGTGTAATGGATTCCCAAAGAATTAATAAACAAAACAACCTGCACACAAAAATACACACACCCCTCTCCTTCATGGATTTTCCTGTTTCAACTCTTTAATGACTGTACAACTGTCTGACTTCGTCTTTTATAAGATCATAAAAAATGTCCATGTTGAGTGTTTTTAGTATGAAAGGACCCCCAGATACCATTTAATGTGTGTGTTTATGTAGATATAAATATATTGTGCAAATGTAATATTCACAAAAGGCTTAGTTCAAAAAAATAAGCCTGCTAGTTCCCTGAGAGTAGACTTTTTTTTTGCCACAATGGGTACTTTGGTAGAATATTTTAGAAGCAGTACACTAGGCTGATACTCCTTTGCTTCTGGTGATCTCTCATTATCATGGAAGAGAAAGAATTCCATGTGGAGAGGCATTGGAATTGTGAACTTTTTCTTGATAAGTCGCTCGTCTACAAATGCATGTAGGGAAGGGAAGACTTGAACCAATTATAATGATAATCTGTGTGCAACACTGTGTATAGATTATCGTAAATCATAAGTCATTGGTTATTAAATATCCACATTTGTATCAAGCACCTAAGAGAGATCAGTGGTTTTCACACCCAGAGATTGTGATGTAATTGGCCTTGGGTGGGACACAGGCACTGGAATTTTTTAAAAGTCTCCCATTCTTTTTTCTTGCCATTAGGGCAGCGTGTTTGTGATTATACCAGATACTGAAAACAAGAGATCTTCAAATTGTTTATTGTCTTAACTAGGGTTGGCAGTATTTTCCAAATCTATTTTATAACTCTACAAGTCTTGAGAATACACAGGGTAAAAAAAAAAAAAATCACTGACATAGTTTCTGATTATTGAGAATGTCTTTGTCTTAATAGTGAGTGAGGCCTGAAAGTCAAGTCAACAAGTTTAGCTTTTCAGGGCCTCTGGGTGGCTCAGTCAATTAAGCATCTGCCCTCGGTTCGGGTCATGATCCCAGGGTCCTGGGATCGAGTCCCGCATCGGGTTCCCTGCTCAGTGGGGAATCTGCTTCTCCCTCTGCCCCTCCCCTCCACTTGTTCTCTCTCTCTCTCTCTCTCTCTCTCTCTCTCACACACACACACACACACACACACACTCCCAAATAAATACATAAAATCTTAAAAAAAAAAAAAAGTTTAACTTTTCATGACCCATCTTAAATATCAGCCATGTCTTGAAGCTGCCCAGATGATCTCCATCTTAATTTTGTTTTCTACAATGACTTTTTTTCCTATAAAACACACGTTGTATTGTCATTGCCTGTCTCACAAGTGAGTTATGGCTGTGCATTTATTGAGAAAGTCCCAAATTTCTCAGTCCTATATTCAAGGCCCTTACTGAGAACCAAATTATTCTCCAAGCCAAATCCCACAGCCCAGTACACCAATCCTTCTGTTCATATTCCTGAGCTATGGGCTACCCTTCCACTATAGTTTTGCCAAGAATTTCCTTCTTTTCTCTCTCTCCCTTCTCATGCTTCAAACCTCTGGGCAAATGCTACCACCTCCACTAAAACATCCAACCCTAACCAGAATGAATAGTTCTTCTACCCTCCCAGTATTGATTTACACCACAACCAGCGTTGGCTGACCTATGGTTTTCATTATAGGTATTTATGTGTCTGCCTTCCCACAAGAAGATGATAACCATAGAAAGAAAAAGACAAAGACAATGAGAGAGAATATTTATCAACCACTTATTTTTTGCCAGCTGCTAAGCTAAGTGCTTTCTGTATTTCACACTTTAATTCTGGCAACTCTACAAGGCAGGTTCTATCATTACCTCAGTTTTATAGATGTAGAAACTGAGGCTTACTGTAGATCGTCATCTCCCAATATCCAGGATAATCCTTTAGTCATAGGAACTCCAATAAGTTTATTAAATTGTAGACTTTGAAAGAGATAAAATTTACTCCATTGGCAATAATATAAGCCACCACAACCTTTTTCCCACAGACAGATTTATCCTGTGTGTTGTGCACTTCAAAATCCAGGCTGAATTATCTTGGTTGGCATGAGAGTGGCAGACGGATAGGTTTCAATAAAGGTATATAATGGGCATAAAGAAGTCTGCCACAGGCAGGGGGCTTGAGAGAGACTACTCAATGGCTCTATATAAACTCTTCCTTCCCACAAGACATATTTAGGCAGGAGTTTAGTTAAATAGAATAAGAGAGCATGTGTATTTGTGAAGGGCAAACAGCGAGGTCATCCCCTCTTTGGGAAACTCAATTATCCGTGTTTGATGTTCCTCCCATGAATGCAACAAGCCGACCCTCATTGGAATTGCTAGAATTTCCGCATTGGCATTCAAAACATGTTTGGCATATATAACACCTACCATCACTCGGAGGAAATCAAACTTGGAAGAGAAAATTTCCTAGATACTGGACAGATAGTGTATGTGGCATGCGAATAGTCCATCTGTCATTTATAATCCTGACAATGAACCATGACACCTCTCGGGGCCAGATGTGCTAATGTAGGATTTGAGGTAGAATTACTGAGTCCTGCCATGAGGAGGAAAGGAGGACTTTAGAAGAAGTCGTGAGAGGAGAAAATCATCTGAAATTGAGCTGTTTCATGTGTGTTTGTGTAATCTATGTGTGTGATTACAATCAAACCACCTGAAAACAGGGACAGACATTTAGTTGTATGACTTCTTAGTACCCTTTAGCTAAATTGTTGTGCTTCAAACGTAAATAAATACTTCACAGAATAAAACCACGGAAATAGGGGCGCCTGGGTGGCTCAGTCGTTAAGCGTCTGCCTTCGGCTCAGGTCATGATCCCAGGGTCCTGGGATCGAGTCCCACATCGGGCTCCCTGTTCCGCAGGAGGCCTGCTTCTCCCTCTCCCACTCCTCCTGCTTGTGTTCCCTCTCTCGCTATCTCTCTGTCAAATAAATAAAATCTTTAAAAAAAAAAACAAAAAAACCACAGAAATAATCCCTCAAGGTCAATGCCGTCCAATACAGCAGCCACTTGCCACATGGGACGGATATTGGGGAATGTGGTTAGTCTGAATGGAGATGTGCTGCAAGTGTCAAAGTCCAGATTTCAAAGACCTTGTATAAACAAAGGACATGAGATAACGAATGAACGATGTTTTATATTGATGACAGTTTGAAATAATAATATTTTTGCTCTATTGGGTTAAATGAAAAATTATTAAAATTTTCACCTTTTTTTACTTTTTCATGTGGCTACTAGAAAATTTAAATTTTCTTAATCTGTAATCCATATATTTACATATAGCATAATGTAAATATAATTCAGATTCCATTTCTGTTGGACAGCTATGGTCTAGATAAAAGGATCTGACTCCGGCCTCATATCGCCTGGGTTTTAATCCTGGTTTCATCACGTACTAGCTGTATGTCCCTGGGCAAACTAGTTGTCCTGCTCTGTTTCCCAAGTTGCCTCGTCTGGAAATGGGGATAATAACGATACCTCATAAAGCTTCTGAGAGGATGAAACTAGGTCATGTCCACGAAATGCTCCACTCTGTGCATGGCTCATGCTGAAAGCTCAGTAAAGGTTAGGAATGTTTTAAGCTTTCAGGAGTAGCTTATGTTTGGTCCATACAGCTAGAAGCAAAGGACTCCAAGATGTCAGAGTTGCAAAATAAAAGTCACTAGTCCCTGAGTCAGCATTTGGAAGAAGGGCAGGCAAGAGAAGCCCCCGACCCACATGAATCTGTGCCCTAAATGAGGCATCCGCTTTTTCTGTGTCATTGCACTGGAATTTGGTGGTTTGTTTCTACAGCAGAACTTTGCTTATCCTAACTAACAAACCCAGTATAGAAAGTAGAAGTTAGAAAATTTCATCCCCACGATATTCTCTTAATTGCAAATGCTCTTGGAAAGAGGAGTAACCCATGAAACTAATTCACTCTGGTAATCATAGATTTGCCTCCTTCCCAGAGAAGTCCAGGAAAGAGATCTTAGATTTTTAGGGAGCTATAAAGGGGGTTTCTGAGGGGAGAGGATTGGGAAGAGGGCATGGGAAGGAATAGCTTGGGATTTCCAGACACCAGAGACCGTCATCATCTACTTCAATGGTTAAAAATTATACCAAAGGAAAATAAATTATAAGCCAAAAGGAATTAGTATGCACCACCTGGCTCACTCAGAAATACAGTACTGCTTCCTTCTATTTTATCTATTATTATTTTTTAATATGATTTTATTATGTTATGTTAATCACCATACATTACATCATTAGTTTTTGATGTAGTGTTCCATGATTCATTGTTTGCGTATAACACCCAGGGCTCCATTCAATACGTGCCCTCTTTAATACCCATAATACCTTCTATTTTATTTTATGCTAGATAAAGTTGAGCAGTTGTATAAATAGAAATGACTGGAGCCTTTACGTCTAATAACAGAACTCATTTTTATTTCTTTTTTGGCCTTTTGATAAAGCTAACAGATAAAGTCTTTTTTAGAAAGCTTTTATTTTGGATCTGTTAGGCTGTTCTACTCTAAAATGTCATCAATATTCTTTAAGGTATCAAAACTAATTTTAGCAAAAAGCCCCAGGAATTGACTGTTGCTGGTCTCATAATGGATATCAATTTTTTAAACTGAGAACAGCTAAGAGCTCCTAAAAAGAAAAACCCATAAACCAAGCAGACTTTCCTCCTCAAACAATGGGCTTCATGTTTTCATCACTTTCCACAGTTGTACCTCTTCTTCTAAGCTCGGAGGGCTCTTTCTGAACCATGGCAATGATATAATCGTTTTCATCTAGGACTTCCCACATTTCCCAATTCATTCGATCTGGCCAGAGGAGAGTATAACCACAAAACCGAATGAAGATTCAAATTTTGATTCGAACAAGCCATGTTGACACATACATGTATATCCATAAGCATTTGCCAGCTGTCTTCATTTTCTACATCTTTCTATTCTAGGCATACTCCTTTCCCAGCATGTTTGTGAGGTGAAGAATTTGGCCTGGCCCAGAGAAAAGGTCTGCCCTTTGCCCTGTTTCTGGGAGGTAATCTCTGGGCTCTTGTAGTGTTGTGCCTGTTGGAGTGTCATTGTTTGCCTGGGTGCCTTGAGTCCTATTGAATAGTCTAACAAGTGATTTAGGGTGGGGGGCTGGCCATTCCCATATAGTCTTAAGGTGAGGGGCTGGCCATGCCAGAAAGACTGACACTGTGACATAGGGTGTGGGCTTCGGATCATGTGGTGGCAGTCGGCTTAGAGACCAAGATCAATCATGTGGGCAGTCAAATGATTGATCATGCTTACATAATGGACTCTCAATAAAAACTCCAAACCCTGAGGCTCGAGTTAGCTTCCCTGTTTGGCGATACTCCATATGTATTGATATCTGGAAAGTAACATATCCTAACTCCACAGGGCGAGGACGATGGAAGTTTTGTTTTGGAACCTTCCTGGATTCTGCTCTATGCACTTCTTCCCTTGACTGGTTTTATTCTAAATCCTTTCCCTATAATAAACTATAACCCTGAGTATAATTGCTTTCAGTGAGTTCTGAGTTCTAGTGAATTATTGAAACTGAGGGTGCTTTGGGGAACCCCTTGAAACTTATAGTTGGTGACAGAAATGAAAGCAGCCTTGGAGACCGCGCCCTCCAGTCTCATATTTTGGTCTAAACTCTTCACGGTGATATAATGTAATTGGCAAAGCATTTGGAGGCAGAAGAATCCAGGTTCAAGGGCAGGGTCCATCACTTACCAGGGCGTGAATTTGGACAATTTATTTACTCTCTCTGTGCCTCATTGTCCTCATCTGTGAAACAGAAATAATACCATCTACATACAAGAGGACTACTGCAAAAATTAAATAAGATAATGGATATGGAATGTTTAAAAACTGCCAAGTTTTATATACATGTTAATTATACAAATGTGTCCTTGCTGTCTTTGAAATTATTCCATGTGAAATCAGGCTCCCTGAAACTTGCCACTGTATTGAAATTATTTTTTTTTCCTAAACACAAACTGTTTTCAAGTTATGAGTATTACTGACAATCTCTGCAATCTCACATCTTATTTCAAGCTTATAATGCACTTAGAATGAAAGAACACTAATCACTCACTGCAATGATAGGGCATAAACTCCCATATGTGATGAAATAAATAATCCAGTAAAATTAGGCATTAGAGGGAAGCCACATAGCTGTTGATAACAACATCTTAAACTTGTGCACTTATCTCTAGATTTAAAATCCTTACAAACATACGTTTCGGCCTGTCCCAATAATTTCCTAAAATTGCCAGAATTATTAATATCACCTCATTTTGTAACAACCTGAAACTAAAAAGATCTGTGACCCAAAGCTTCGTTTTTCATTCATTAAGCAAACAGTTATTGGGCAGTAACTATCTGCTGTACAATGCACTATTCCAGGTACACGGTTCTACGTTGATAAACAGACAAAATCCTTGCTCTCGTGAAGCTTACATGTAAGGGATTCTGGTTCTGTACGTTTGCCATGTTGTTACATATTGTAGAGGCACCAGAGCCAGGACTCGAGTGTGGCCTTTCTGAAACCTAGTTGTGTGCATTTTCTTTTTTATTATTCTACTTCAGTGTGTAGCTAATTTAGAGTTGATTTTCCACATGCTGGCAGACCGTATCTTTCATTTGGCTTCAGCTTACACGATGAAAGAATGTCTGTGATTTCTGACAAGACACAAAGAAGTTAAGAAGATGAGAGACTATGGACTCTGAGAAACAAACTGAGGGTGTTAGAGGGGAGGGTGGGGGGATGGGTTAGCCCGGTGATGGGTATTAAAGAGGGCACGTTCTGCATGGAGCACTGGGTGTTATACACAAACAATGAATCTTGGAACACTACATCAAAAACTAATGATGTAGTGTATGGTGATTAACATAACATAATAATAAAAAAATGTAAAAAAAAAAGATCTGTATCTTCATAAATCCTATCAGACTGTAAATGAAAAAAAATATATAGTTTTTGAAACTAGGGGAAATAACTATTTGTTTATAGTCCCAAATTAGGAGAAATATATACAACCTTCCTGAGGTGCCTGAGTGGTTCAGTTGATTGAGCATCTGACTTGATTTGGGCTCAGGTCATGATCTTGGGGTCATGGGATCAAGCCCTGCATCAGGCTCCTGGCTCAGTGGGGAGTCTACTTGAGATTCTCTCCCTCTCCCTCAGCCCTGCGCTCGCTCTCTCTCTCCCCAAATAAAAAATAAATCTTTTAAAAAAATAAATATATACAACCTTCCAGAGTTAGAAAGTTAGTCAGAAAAAGAGAAAGAAAAATAAATATGGAATCATTGCTTATTTGGAACTAAGGAACTTGGGAATTTGTGATAATAAACCATTCATTTATCACATGGTCTCATGTGAGGCTTTATGGAGATATAAAGTTAATTAAGAAAATTATGGACTCTGACATTAATAACATTACAAGTCTAGCCAAAGATGTATTTTTCCCCAAATTATACATTCTGTACGTCTCTCTGAAAAAATTTCTTTTAAGTTTTTATTTAAATTGCAGTTAGTTAACAGAGTACTATTAGTTTCAGGTATACAACGTAGTGATTCAGCACTTCTATACATCACCCAGTGCTCATCACGAGAAACGCACTCTTCCATCCCCATCACCTGCTTCACCCATCCCCCCCATAACCATCAGTTTGTTCCCTATAGTTAAGAGTCCTGTTTCTTGGTTTGTCCCTCTCTCTTTTTTTTCCCCTTTGTTTGTTTGTTTTGTTTCTTAAATTCCACATATGAGTGAAATCATATGGTATTTGTCTTTCTCGGACTGACTTATTCTGCTTAACGTAATACTCTCTAGCTCCATCCGTATCAGTGCAAATGGCAGGATCTTGTTCTTTTTAATGGCTGAGTAATATTCCATTGTGTATATATATCACATCTATTTTATCCATTGATGGACACTTGGGCTGTTTCCATAATTTGGCCATTGTAGATAATGCTGCTATAAAATTCAGGGTGCGTGTATCCCTTTGAATTAATATTTTTGTATTCTTTGTATTCTAGTGGTGCAATTGCTAGATTATAAGGTTTTTAACTTTTTGAGGAACCTCCATACTGTTTTCCAGAGTGGCTGCACCAGCTTGCATTCCCACCAACAGTGTAAGAGGGTTCCCCTTTCTCCACATCCTCGCCAACACCTGTTGTTTCTTGTGTTGTTCATTTTAGCCGTTCTGACAGGTGTGAGGTAACATCTCATTGTAGTTTTGATTTGTATTTCCCTGAGGATCAGTGATGTTGAGCATCTTTTCTCTCTGAAAGAAATTTGGTAACCCCTACCAAAGTCACACATAGTAACATAATTAAAGTATTAACTTACCCATTCAACAATTATTTATGGAACATCTGTTATGTATCAAGAGTGGTGCTGGGTACTAGAAACGCAACACTGTGTGAATGAGAAGCAGCCTCTACTTTCTTGAGTCCTGCAATATAAATTGGTAAGAAAGAAAATGCCCTCTAAAGAGAAGGAGAGTACAAAAGGGGAGCAGGGGAATGGGTTGGAGGTTGAAAAGAGATGAGTGTAGAAACATGGGTGTGGGGAGAGAACAGTAAGTGTGAGAGCATAGAAGCATTGGTGTATTCAAGACAGCTCAGGTTGAGCAGAGTGGGCAAAGGGGGAGGACGAGGCAGAATAGGCAGGCTGTAGTTAGATCATGGAAGGCTTCATGAGCCAAGTTTAGGCATCTGGTCTTTGTTATAAAGGATTTAGGAAGCATCAAAGAGTTTTAAACAATGCTGATATGACCATATTTGTGTTTATGTAGCTGGAGAATGGAGAATGTGCCAGAGGGAAACAAAACTTCATGGAGGGGACCAGTTAGGAAGCCATGACAGTGGTCTGGGTCACAAAAAAATCATGGCTTGAACCAGGTTGGTGATATATATGGGGAGAAGGTAAAGTTGAGAGACACATAAGTGGAAAAGTACACAGGACTCAGAAATCAATTGAACATGGAGTGTGGCTAGCTCAGTTGGGTGGAAGGTGTCTCATTTACAGAGATATGAAACTCTGGAAGAGAAATATTTATGTGTGTGAGAGAGAGAGAGAGAGAGAGAGAATTTGATGACTCAGTTTTGGATTTATGTTTGAGACCTCCATGGAGAGATGACATGACTAATGGGAATATGCTAATTTGTAGCTCACATGAGAGGCATAAAAAAATTTCAAACTACCCAAAGAAAGGAAAGTATTGTATCCGTTAAACAAACTGATGTGGTCCATATTACTTTGTCCCTTGAATTACTTGTCCTCCACCCTCTTCCTGTTTTGACAATTGGATACAAATAATTAACTCAAACTGGTAGGCAGTAGGGATATTCTCTTGAGTGCATATTTATCGTTTGCCTTCTGTGAGTGTCAATCTGGACTTAATGCCATCCACAGGCTCAGCTGATCCCAATTTAGTGTAATCATTGCTTCCTTGTTGGTGTTCAATTTGTCACAGCATGCCTGAGAGGGACCCTTTTAAGGGTCATCATCTCCAGATATTTAAAAAGTATATCCTCAACAAGATATTCCAGGTTCATTTTCAGTTCTCTTGGCCAAAAGAGATGGACATCTGGGTACCAGGGAGAGGACATTGTATTATTTCACAAGGAAACTCAAAGCAGAGCGACATGACACAGGAGCTTCAAACCACTGACATAAGGCAGAAAAAGCACTTTTTCTCCAAAATCCAAGTGTTCAGGTATCCTTTTTACTTTTCTCTAGCATGAGAATGTATTAATTCATTTTATTTATCCCTTCCAGTAACTTCTGGTATACCCTGCCATAGTTTACAACAACAGTGTTCTTGATTTATATTGTTGCTCCAAATTTAGAAGTCTTTTGTTTTCTCTTCTTTCTCTTTTGCTTAAAGCATCGTGGAATTGGCACCAGATTATGAAAGTCTAGATCAGGGGTCAGCAGACTACAGCCTATCAGCCAAATCCGGCTCATGGCCTGATTTTTTAAAATAAAACTTTATTGGAACACAGGCAAGCCCATTTGTTTACATGTGGTCTCTGGCTGCTTTTGCACTAAAAGGGCCAAGTTGAATAGTTGTGATGGAGACTACCTGACCCAGAAAACCTGAAATGTTTACTATCTGGCCCTTTAAAGAAAGAGTTCACCATCCCTTAGTCTGAATGATCTCCCTTGTCTATACTGTCATCACCAATTGTCTAAAAAGAAAAAGAAATCCTAATATCCTTCAAAGAGAACACCAAAGAATACAGAGACACAGGCTACCCAGTAATTCAACTAGATTCCCATCAATTTGCCAGCAATCACATGGAATGCGTCAATACAGATCATTATAAACCTTTAAGATTTTTCCCAAAGCTCTTTGACTTTTCATTGTTATGGGTCAGAGTGCCATGATTTATTATTTATCCTGAGGACCTTAATATTGAACTACAACTTTTAATTTTTTTACTATGTTCAGTTAGCCAACATATAGTACATCATTAGTTTTTGATGTAGTGTTCAACGATTCATTAGTTGTAGAGACCTTTGTGTTTATATATATTAGCAGATTGATTCTGTCAGGAGTCCCAGTTTTTCACCTGCATTCCCCTTCTTGTGTCCACACCCTTTACATGACTTTGCAATTTCTCTCACTAAAGGGGCAGAAGGTATTTTTCCATCTTCTGTGTCTGAGTTGGTCCTGCGACATGCTTTAGCCAGTAGAACGTGGTGAAGGTAATAGCATGCCAGTCCCTCCCTTATCTCTGCCTCTGCCATAAAAACATACCCAGGAGAATGAAAGATACATGTAGCATGTCTGAGTCGTCCCATTTACCCAAGCCACAGCTAGCCAAGATCAACCAACAGTGAGCAAAATCCACACATGTGAGTGAGCCTAGCCAAGAATGGGAGAGCCACTTTAACCAACCACTCCAGATGCTTAAACAATAAACGCTTAATGTTTTATGCTACTGAGGTTTTTTTGTTTGTCATGTAGCATTATTATGGCAATAGGTAACTGATACAAAATATACTGAAATTATTTATCTCAGTGTTGTACCAGTCTACCTTTTCAAAAACCAACTGAAAGTGTTAGAAAATACAACCAAATTGATATTGGGAAATTGGAGACATTTATAAAACTTAATCCCAAGAGTTCAGGTAGAATAATTTCTATGAATTGTCTACATTTTACAAGAGCTGACTCAGAAAACACTAGCGCATTTGGGTTATAGCACATTTCATTTGTAATTCTGTAATCATGTTACATTTGAATATCCCCCAAATCCCTGTACCATCAAGTCCCCCAACATTTTTGGACATATTCCAAAAGTTTTAATCCACATATAAAACAAATACGACAATTTAGCAAACTGTAGCTGTAGAATATTTTGATGCAATTATGCAACATTTTACAGGGATTTTAGCCCCTCTAATGTTTAAATCTGTGTATAATTACTACAGACAAGGAATAATCAGTTACTCTCTTCTAAAGAACTTGGTGAATAGGGCATAATAAGATCTCCAAATGTGAGATATAGCTTTGCCCAAATCTAAACAGGCCCATTGCGTGTTGAGATTCCTACTTGGATCTAGAAGGAGCCAGAAGCAAGTAATTTATTTTTAATAGTTTGGTAGTCTATGTGTTTCAGAATTTAGGGTTTGCAATAATTTAACTGTCTTGGACACCTGCTTGCTTGGGATATGGTAAGGGATTTTCATATTCCTTGTTTAGTTAGCATCTGGATTAAGGTAGGGGCAACGCCCATACCTGAGAGCCATGTGGTTTCACCTACAGATCTCCTGAGGTTATCACTTCTGTTAATGGCCGCTGCTCTGCTGAAGGTTGGGGTGGGGGTTCTATCGTCAGTCTATCTTGCAGAAGGACTTAATCCCTCTTCCCTCAGGGGGTCCAATGTCCTCAAAAATTTCTTGTTTGACTTGTATTTCCTGTTTGCCCTTCCCTCTCTCAGGATCCTTTTTAATTTGCCGAAGGAAGCTAGAGAATTTTTCTTTCCAAGTATTTTAAAATCAAATTTCACTTCGCCAAAGTTCTCTTAGGGAACTTCCCCCAGTTTTGAATCACCCTTCACTGAAAAGGTGGCGGTGAAGACGGAAGCCCTTACCCACAGGCCCCCACCCCTGGTGAACCTCCTTACAGTTTCAAGTCAAAATTCTAAATGCTCTAGACAGGGAAGAGTAGTTGATCTTTTCCCAAGATTTGAGATCTGGGCTTTGTGCCAGGGTCTCCTTCTTTATCTCAGTTGGTTCTGTCCCAAGAAGGTCATATTTTCTTAAACAAAATTTTGTCTGCAAATAACAGTTATTTAACACTTTGGCTGCACTCTGTTGAGACCATTTCAAATCGGTGAGTATGCTTAGAGAGCATGTCTCACCCCTGGACAGAATTATGAATATAGTTCACAGCTTCTCAGACATTCCTTAGTGCTGTATTTCATCAGGTTACATGCACATCTCTTGAACAGAAGTTTCAAAAAGTAATTACTTTTGTTAATTTTTATCATTGGCAGTTTAGTGTCTCAAATACTTTGATTTCCACTTTGGAATATGTCTGGGTCACATAGAAAATTATTTCTGAGACCTAAACTTCTGTATGCCATTAAAAAAAATTTGGCTGCTCACCAATGTTCATAGCAGCAATGTCCACAATAGCCTAACTGTGGAAAGAGACAAGATGCTCTCCAACAGACAAATGGACAAAGAAGATGTGGTTCATATATACAATGGCATATTACTCAGCCATCAGAAAGGATGAATATCCAACTTTCACATCAACATGGATGGGACTGGAGGAGAGTATGCTAAGTGAAATAAGTCAAGCAGAAAAAGCCAATTGTCATATGGTTTCACTAATTTGTGGAACATAAGGAATAGCATGGAGGACATTAGGAGAAGGAAGGGAAAAATGAAGGGGGGGAAATCAGAGGGAGAGAAGAACCATGAGAGACTATGGACTCTGAGAAACAAACTGAGGGTTTTAGAGGGGATGAGCGTGGGGGGATGGGTTAGCCCAGTGATGGGTATTAAGGAGGGCACGTATTGCACGGAGCACTGGGTGTTATACGCAAACAATGAATCATGGAACACTACATCAAAAACTAATGATGTACTGTATGGTGACTAACATAACATAATAAAAAAAATTTAAAAATAAAATTTTAAAAAATAAATAAATAATAAAAATTTTAAAAATTGGGGGTGCTCAAATCACATAGCTCCAAGTTTTTGGAGCTTACACTTTTTCAGAAGAAGAGTTTTAACAATCCAAAATACAGATTAGTCTCTACACATGATAAATTCATCATAGCTTAAAGTAATAGCAAGATCGTCAATGTTATTTTTCACCTTTGAGATCTGCCTCCTTGGGTCAGTGACAATAAAAATATCTCAGCTCCCTCCTCCCCCCTCACATTTAAACCCAATTTTGCCTGAAAAAAGTCTTTCATTGGTCTGCAGGATGCTTGCTTGGGAGGTATTTCCCTCCTGCCAGATGTTACCATTCTTAATGGATCTCTTCCAGGAACAGTATCATGATTTCAGTGTCAGTTCTCCTTAATAGCCAGAAAGTGAGTACTGATACCTGCTACATCTCCTCATTTCCTCCCAACGCCCTCAGTCCTAGGCAACCACTAATCTTTCTATATCTATGGACTTGCCTATTGTTGACATTTCATATAAATGGATTAATGAAATATGTGATCTTCTGTGGCTGGATTCTTTCATTTAGCGTAATGTTGGCAAGGTTCGTGCAAGTAGTAGCATGTATCAGTCCTGCATTGTTTTATTTTTTAAATTTTTTAAGTAATATTCCACTGTATCTATATACCACATTTGTTTATCCATTCTTCAGGTGATGATGGACACTTGGATTATTTCCACTTTTGGCTATTATGAATAATGCTGCTATGAACATTAGTGTAGAAGTTTTTGTGTAGACATATATTTTCATTTCTCTTGTGTATATACCTAGAGTAGAATTGCTAAGTCATATGGTAACTCCATGTGTAGCACTTGCAAGAACTGTCTGACTGTTCTCCAAAGTGGCTGTACCATTTTATGTTCTCACCAGCAGTGTATGAGGATTCCAATTTCTCTGTATCCTCAACGCTTATTACTTTCTGCCTTTTTGATTATAGCAATCCTAGTGGGTTTAAAAGTGATATCTCATTTTGTTTTTGATTTTGCAATACAATCTTAACATCTTTATCCCCTACCATCTGGAATGCAAGCACTGAAGTGGATGCAGAAATCTAATACTTGGAACTTCTCTAACTTTGTGTGGTCATTGGTGCAGCTCGTACTCTTCTGCCTTCCAAGTCCTGAGTCAGTTTTCATTTTTCTGAATGGCTTGTGGTTAGGTGGGGCCAAATGACTAGCCCTGGCAGTGAGCTGTGAATTGAAGCAATGCCTGTCACTTCTATGCCAAAGCATTGAATTGCTGATACAGAACCATCCAGAGCTCTTTCCCTCTACCTTGACAATCAACAACTTTCAAGATTGTGACATCCTTGATAGCTTGGGTCTTGTGGCAAGGGGACATTTAGCAGAACCGACCTGGGATGCACATACCATGTAAGTGAGAAACAAACATTTATTATTAAGACAGGGGGTTTGTTTGTTACTGCAGCATAACTGGGCATATCCTGAGTGATAAAATGATCTTTATTTGTTTAAGATACTAGAGTTCAACAGATCTGACAAATCATTTAGCATCTCTAAGACCCAGCCTCCTCCTCTATAATATGGGTGTCATAAACCTTCCTCACAAAATTGCTTGAAGTTAAGCAGGGCAATGTATTGTTCAATAATGCTTAGCATAGTGCACAGTACATATCAGGTTCTTAGGAAATGATTGTTAGAAGGGAAATGAGTTGAGGACTATAATATTGGAATTAACTTTATGCAGAAGACGATGAGTTAGACTTTGAAGGACCAACTCATAGAAGCAAGGAGGCAGAGAGAAGGGTAATAGTTTTTCTTTGGTGGTTAGTTTGAGCCTTGCAGCAAGGCTGCCTAACAAACATTCTTATTCATGTACAGATGCATGCCATTATTACAGAATGGGAAGACCTTCTTTTGGGGGTCTTGATTTTTCTTCCCGGAAGAGAAGAAATGGCCACAATATTCTGACTCATTTCACAAAGCACACAATTTGGAATGTAATTACATTTAAAAGATGCTGGAAAGTGATTTCATGAATCCAAAATTTTTAATCACTCTTCAGAATGGCAGGCAAAGGGGAAAATGCCAAAACAAGTTCCCTTGAGAATGTTTAGAACCGATATAAAAAATATTTTTCTTTATGTGCATGCCTTCCTTGAAAATAAGGAAGCAGGGACCTGGTTCAGCCTGGCAAAAGACAATCCAAAAAATCAGTTAATACCATGGACACCTGGGTGGCTCAGTCGCTTGAGCATCCAACTCTTGGTTTCAGCTCAGGTCATGATCTCGAGCTTGTGGGATCGGGCCCCGTGTTGGGCTCCACACTCAGTGCAGAGTCTGCTTTAGATTCTTTCTCCCTCCTCCTCTGTCCCTTCCCACTCGTTCACTCTCTCTCTCTCTCTCTCTCTCTCTCTCTCTCTCTAAAATAAATAAAATCTTTTAAAAAATATATTTAAATAAAAGAATCAGTTAATACCAGGCAAAGGGCTCTATATAGGGTGAGGGAAGGGGAATCACACAAACCAGAACAGTCATTTCCACCCATTGGGCATTGAATTTCCTCTCTCCTTGCTTCATCTCACTTCTCTTGGATGCTTGACTGTTCTTCGTTGTTCTTTAGCTGACTTGTTCTCCTATTCTGCCTGCACTTTAAATATTGATATGCCACAAGTCAAGTATCAGTCTTATTCTTTCCTCATCCTACAAGCCCTTTCTCAAAGTTCTCATTCTCTGCCATGGTTTTACTTGCCCCCATGGATTGATAACTTCTCCATCTGAGGCCTTGTTTCTGGGTACCCGTTTCTATCTACTTATTGGAAACCTCCACCTGGATGACCTGTAGTATTTAACCTGCCTTGTTCCTTCTACTGGAAACATTATTCTTTGATCTTCTTCAGCCTACCTCCTTCAGATTTCCCCTTAAACTACTTCTTCAAGGTAGTGTTTCCTGAGACTGAGATCTACCTGAATGCACTATCCAAAAACCCTCCTGTTTTACTTTAGGCAATTCAGAGCCAATTGTTTTAAATTACACATTTGTGGGACTATTTCATTTTCTCTCTTCCATGCTAGACTTTTTACTTTGTGAAGGCTATCACGGTATCTACTTTGATCTCCATCAGATATCTAATTCCTAACATATGGTAGAAACTCAGTAAAAATGCACTAAATTAATGAATTAATGAATCAATGATACGAGATGAACCTCTAATACTCCCCACCTCTCCTGTTTCAATTCATATATTCCTGGATGTAAGGAATATGCCCCAAATCATCCCGTTATCTCAACTAGAATCTGGGAGCCAGCCCATATACCGCCATCTCCCTCACCCATAACATCTAAACATTTACCAACAGCTACCACTCCTCTTAAATATCTTGAGAATCCATTCCCTCCTCCCTTATCCGTGCTATTACTGCTTTGTTTAGGTTCTTGTCAATCTTTCTGAATTCATTATCCTCTAATCCTTCACTATCACTGCAGGACATTTTCTTAAAATGCAAATCTGACCATTTTACTCTGAAGCTTAAAACCCTTTACCAGACTCCCTATTGCTTTGAAGATGAAGCTCGGATTCTTAAGCCTAACCTACAAAACTTTCCACAATCTGACAAGCTAGTCTCAGCCTTCCTTGTCTTACCCTTTTTCACCCTTCCCTGTTCCCTCTGGTCATCCAGAACTCATGATTCCCAAACCTACCTTCCTACCTTTGCACAGATTCTCTTTGCCTAGAATGTTCTTTTACAGATGTTCTTAACTTACCCAACTCTTCACATTTCAAAACGAAGCTTTAAGTTCCCCTCCTCTGGGAAATCTCTCCGTGCTCTCCTGGGTGAAATTTATTGTACTCTCTTCTACACTCCCACAGCAAGGGTCTTGATTATAGCTCACACGGTGTTCAGCAATTATTTATTATTGTCCTGATCCCTTTGTTGAGTTGTGAGCTCCTAGAAACAGGGTCTAGCTCTTATTCACCTCTGAATCCACTGAAGTGCTAGCTCTGTATTTGCAAACCATCTCTCTAATAAGAGACTTGTACCCAAAATATATTTCAAAACTCCCAAACTTAATAAAAAGTAAACAAATATCCCAATATGAAATGGGGAAAAGATTGAACAGACACTTCATCAAAGAAAGCACTTCATGCAGATGACAAATAATCAATATAAATATGCTCAATATCATTTGTCATAGGGAAATGAAAATTAAAACCACAATGAGATACTACTACATGCATTCAAAGTTCTAAAATAACAAAGACAAACATATCAAGTGTTTGCAAGGATATGGAGAAAGGAATTTTCATACCCCGCTGGTGGGAATATACAACCACTTTGGAGAACAGTTCGTGGCAATTTCTTTAAAAGTTAAACACCTGGGCGCCTGGGTGGCTCAGATGGTTAAGCATCTGCCTTCAGCTCAGGTCATGATCCCAGGGTCCTGAGATCGAGTCCCGCATCGGGCTCCCTGCTCCTTGGGAGCCTGCTTCTCCCTCTGCCTCTCTCTCTCTCTCTCTCTCTCTCTCTCTCTCTCTCTGTCTCTCATGAATAAATAAATAAAATCTTAAAAAAAAAAAAAGTTAAACACCTGCCATATGATTTGATCATTCTACTCCTAGGTATTTATCTGATAAAAAGATAGTATATGCCTATACAAAGACTACCATCAAAGCTTTATTTGTAACAGCCAAAAATTGGAAACCACCCAAATGTCTATCAACAGGTTAATGTATAAACAATGATATACCCATATAATGGAATATTATTCAGCAATAAAAAGAATGAACACATAACGACATGGATGAATCACAAAATAATTATGCAGAGTGAGAGAAGTCAATCAAAAAAAGTATGCACTATTGGACTCTACTGATATAAAATTCTATAAAATGCAAACTATAGTGACAGAAAGCAAATCAGTTATTTCCTGGGGATGGGGGATGTGATGGGAAGGGCAGGAAGAAGGATGGCAAAGGGCCACAAGGCAGCATATGTGATAGGTATGTTCATTATTTTGATGGTGGTAGTAGTCTCACTGGTGTATACATATGTCAAAACTTAAACTGTACTTCTTAAATACATGATATTTATTATATGTCAGTTTTACCTCAATAAGTGTGTTTTTAAAATACCCCTTAATTTTTTAAATGTGTTGTCGAGGATTAACTTTTTAAATTACCAAAAGCTCTTTTAACACAAATTTTTAATTCATTTTACAGACTCACTAAACCTCCCTTCACTTTGCACATGAAACACCCGTTTGTCTGCCCGCCTAGGCAAACGAACATTGATCCAACTTCTACCTCCCTCCCCTTTAGCTCCTTCACATTGTCTTCTCCATCCTGCTAGAGGAGAATTTGGCTTTCCTTTTTGATTGCTCTAATCATCTTCTCTATAATGTCTTGTGCATGACTAGCCCCATGACATGGGGCTTTACAAGTGTTTATCAACAATGTGTGCATAGACTCAGGAGGTCATATTGCCCTGGCTGGCATGGTTACACTTTCCCGGCTGATTAAAATTAACTAACTCTAGGTCAAGAGGACGGTTTTAATCCTGTGTATAGAAACACAGTGTTTTTCAACTATAGGATAATTGAGCCTCTAAATGAGACAGTGTTAATGATGTGGCTGCATTGATACTGCACTCAGTTCCTCCAGAATGTAGTTTACCGTCATTAGCAGGGCGAGCAAGACCAGGAAGGCGAGAGAGAAAGGATGAAGCGTAGGGCAGGAATCATTCTGAGAGCAGATTATTTATGAAGCAAACTTTTAGAACTCCAGCTCACTCACATTTGTAGAAAGAAAATGAAATGCAAGAACACCGAAACCAAGAGATTAGTCTCCCTAAGATAAACATCAATCCTGTTTACAACCAAGTGAAAAAGGAGCAAATGAACAGCAAGTAAAGGCCACACTGGAACTAGACAGCCCTCATTAGGAAACATTGGCAGCCATCGCTTGGTGCTTGGATGAGGAAAATTCACAGTACCGTTGGCCTCCCCTCAAGCACTCCTGGCCAGGCCATTGCTGAGCAGCTCCTTCCAAGGTGAAAAAATACAGTTTTCAGCCTTTCTGATTAAGCAGTAGCTCCCTCCCCAAACTCTGACAGCAATTTTTTCTTCTCTACATTTCTCCAGCCTCGACTTGACTTTATTTTTGTAACTGGTAGCAAGCCAGGGTGAGAAATGATCTCTTCCCACCCAATTATCTGGGAAGAAAGCCCACTTTATCATTAATTACATTATCTAACAGCCTCTTGCTACTCAAAATGGGGTCCTTGGATCAGCAGCATTGGCACCATCTGAGAGCTCATTTGAAATGCAGAACCTTGGGCCCCATTCCAGAATTCCTGAATCAGAATCTGTATTTTAACAAGATGCCCAAGTAGTCTGTGTACACATTCAGTTTGAGAAGTGCTTGTCTAACCCTCACAACATCCTGTATAAGTTAAGGATTTTCATTCTTATTACTCACTGGAGAAAATGAGAACAGGAGAGTAAAATTACTTGATAAGGATCAATTCTTAAAAAGTGCCAGAGTTGGGATTTTAAGGTAGCTCCCCTAATTCTAAATGCAAGCACCTTTTCCTTCCACCATGCTTTTCTCCATATAAATTTTTCAAATGAATTCAGTAGTTCTGGTCATAACCACCCCCCTCTCAACTGCATCATTGACTGACTGCTAATACCCAAACTCCTGCTCTCAGGCATGCATGATTTAAATTAAACATTTACCATCTCTTGAAATATTTGAAACGCCAATGTCTGTGGGAAGAGTGACTTAATAAATCCCTTAACTCTTAGTGTTTAGGAGTTTGATTAGGCTGCTGACTTTATCCATTGATGGGAAGAGCAAAGCACCTTGAAGAAAAGGAAGGAGTGAAGGAGAAGGAGGAAGGAAAGATAAAGGCAAAGTGTCCCAGATTTATTGTTCAGTATAGATCAGCCCTTTCCAAGGACCTTGACTGTCCTTGGAGTTTGCTGTCATGACTGGCTTGAGCTTGTTCCTTTGCTTCTGTCGTGGGCTTCTGGATACTCTGAACCTCGGCTATCCTTTCCCTATGGTATTTTCAGGTAGGTGAGCACAGAAACCCCTGCAGATGTTTACCACTGCTACTCAGGCTCATAGAGAGGAAATGTGAAACAGCTGTGCTTACCAGTGCTTAAGGCAACATCATCAAAAAAAAAAAAAAAAAAGAATACTCCAAGACTCTATGGTTACCAATAGTAGCTATTATATTTGAGGCTATACTATATGCCAGACACCATACTAGATACTTAACAAATATTTCCCACAATAGTCTTGAAAGTACGTATTATTTAGTAAATGCAGCTCATGAAGAATGGAACCTGGCTTCTAACCTCAGGCCTATTGGAGGCAAGAGTGAGTGTTCTTTTTATCCTAACACATGGCTGTGGCATGCTTAAATTAACCTCCTATTCAACCTTCAACGTCTGGCTGAAATCACCCCTTCTAGACAGTTCTCTCTCAGTGACCCTGGTAATATCTTCTTTCTGTAGCCCTAATTTGGCACTTTTTATGTGATAGCTTGAACTCTTGCTTCCTTTTTTATTCACATTCCTCCTGCTCCAAGCTGTAGTTGTGTTTGCACCTGTGTCCCACCTCCCCCTCCAAAACCTTGAGCCCTTAAATGTTCTTTGGGTCACCAGCCCCAACATCATAGCAGGAACTCAATGACATCATCAGTTGGCCTATAAATTGAGTTAGGCACAAAGTCCACCCTCTGGAAGCTTCTGGAAGTCAAACATATGTTATTGGTTGAGGCACTCTGTGTTGTTTACATGTAGCCTCCAGTAGCTAATAGGATCCCTCCAATGGCTCACACTTAGAAATTCTGTACCCATTTACGAGTTGCTCTTACACTGGTTTTGTACCGCTTTTCTTTCCTATCATTCTCTCCCAAGAGAAGAACATGGTTTGGGTTATCTTTACATGTAGCTACTCTTCCCTCTCAGGTATTCTTTACACTTTGGATTCTAGGAGAATAAAGGAAGAAAATAAAACTTCTAGTGACCCTCTTCTACTCTTGCATTCTTGCACTTGCTCATTCTCTCTTTAACATTTGAGACATTGTGCTAAGCATCTTACATAAACCATTTTAAGTCCCATACCAAAAAACCTATGAAATATGCACTGTTACTATTCCAATTTTGTTCAGGAGTATCCTCAAATACAGAGGTTAGGTAAGTTATCCATGATTACAGAGCTAGGAAATGAGAAAACCAGAATGTAAATGTAGGCTGTGTGCTGCTCTCACTTATCAACTATTATCAGTGAGAAACACAAGTGAAATGTGGCAAATGCATAGGTATAGACCAGTATGCTTGTGGGTACTATGTGGAGTACCAAGGAAACTGTAATCTCTAGGCTTTTCTTATAACCAGTCCTTGACTGGGCCTTATCTTTTCACCTTCTGTTCCAGGTGCTTGGAGAAATATGGGTGAATCATTAGTTCAAGCTGAGCTCTGAAAAGCATAAAGGCCTAGTGAGTGTTGATGTTACTATTATTTTTTTATAAATCATTTATTAGGGAAAGAATGTAGCTGCCACTAATGTCTTCCAAAACTCAGTATAAATGATTTTTGAATAATTCAAGTGTTGGATTATTCATATCCACTTGACCTTCTCCAGTAGCTGAAATCTTTGAGAGTTGATGGTTTGCAGGTATTTGAAGAAGCCATTATGCAAATGAAAATATCATATCCACTAAGATATTGTAGGCATTATGGCAGATACCAAAAAGGTATAATGTATTCTCTCAAAGGGTTCGCCAACTTTTTTGAGAAAATAAACCTGATACATGTTTCTCATTAGATAACAATGAAATTTTTAAATGGTGCTTTGAGAGGATGATGATAATCACAGGCTAATGCATGACTATACCAACAGCAATTCAAAGAAGAGATACATAACTTCAGGCTGAGACGAGTGATCTAGAGAGATTTGGTGGAACAGACGGATTTTAAGCTAAAGTTTGAAAGGTCAATAGAATTAAAGTAAGGAGCAATGAAAGAAAGAGCATAATGGGTTGGATAGAACAGCATGGCAGACTCAACAATCCATAATAGAGAATGTGCTTGTGCATAAACAAACTGGCATCATTATTGCACTTAGTTTGGACTGTGGGCTTGAGTGAATAGAGGATATCTGTGATTCAGTTTGAATTCTGTGATTCTCAGCCCAGGATTTTTTGCCTAGTTCTTCTGGTAGCAACATTCAACACTACAGAGGAAGCAACAACTATTATCGCCTGCTTGGTGGGCTCTCTTGGGTCACTGAAGGACTAGGTTTCAAGACGCAGCAGATAGAGTGTCAGCTTTGAAGAAACATTTCCTAGTATCACCCCTAGTATCAGTCTTGCATCACTAAGCCCCCTGAAAGACTTTCCACTTATTGCTAAAAAGTGAGACATCTGGGCAGAAATATGCCACACAGTGGGTCAAACTTGATGGCTTCTCAGGGATACTGCTTGGGGCTGCCCTCTAGAGGGACTAAGAGTAGCCACCACTACCAACTCTAGAGCGCATAAAAAGGCAAGAGCCTTTTCAGAAAGGCAAGCCACTCTGAAAAACAGCATGGAGTTTCTTCAAAAAGTTAAAAATAGAACTACCCTACAATTCAGCAATTACACTACTTGGTATTTACAAAAAAAAAAAACTAATTTGAAGGGATACATGCACCCCGATCTTTATAGCAGCATTATCAACAATAGCCAAATCATGGAAAGAACCCAAATGTCCATTGACTGGTGAATGGATAAAGGACATGTAGTATATATACACAGTGGACTATTACTCAGCCATAAAAAAGAATAAAATCTTGCCATTTGCAGCAACGTGGATGGAGCTAGAGAGTATTATGCTAATCAAAAGAAGTCAGTCAGAGAAAGACATGTACCATATGATCTTACTCATATGTGGAATTTAAGAAACAAAACAAATGAACAAAGGAAAAAAAGAGAAAGGCAAACCAAGAAACAGACTCTTAACTCTAGAGAACAAACTGATGGTTACCAGAGGGGAGGTGGGTGGGGGGATGGGCGAAATAGGTGATGGGGGTTAAGGAGTGCACTTGTGATGAGCACCACGTGTTGTATGGAAGTGTTGAGTCAGTAAATTGTGCACCTGAAACTAATATTACACTGTGTGTTCACTAACTGGAATTTAAATGAAAACGTGAGAAAACCAAAGATATGGAGCACATGCAGGGGGATTTTATATATCTGTATCTATGTAGATATGAAATCAATCATGTTAAACTGTCACAAAATCTCTAAGAGGTAAGAATTATGACCTTTATTTTATAGATGACAAAAGACTCAATAAGTTGGCCTGGGGCATTGGCAGATTTGAGATTCAACATGTCCACCCTACCATAAGCAACTAATAATTTTGGCCCATCAAGACAAGAAAGAAGAGACTAGAGGTCTCAAAGAGGTCATCTACCTCTCTCTGGGCATAGCCAGTGCACTCCAGATGTCTGAAGTTGGTAGAAAAAACCCATGAACCTAGAACGTGGCAGAACTTCCGGTTGAAGAGAAACCTTAAGGCAATCCCACATGTAGAAGTGACTGAAGGAGCACCCAGAATAGAGAGCTCGATTAAGAACAGCCTTACAAGAACATCTTCAGTCTGCCCAATAACATGAATTGTAGCTTGTCCAAGGAAAAACTAATTGTCTGCTTGCTGAGATGTTGCTAGGAAGATTACCCAAGGGGAGACTACCTAGGAAGGGCTGGTTGAGCCTTCCAGCCAAAGAGAAAAAGAAAGACTCTGAAAATAAATTGCCTTCCAATTCCCAGTGCAAGGTGTAGCTTTGTAAAAGAGGGTTCCATATATATTGGTGCTTCCTAGAAGCACATTATATAACATTCAGCAGCCATACTAAAATGGCCCTTTCTCTGAATGCGTGGTGCATGTGGCTAGCAAGATGACTATGCCTGGGGAAAAAAAGAAGGAAAGAAAGGTCAATTCCAGATGTGTTTTGGTATGTCTTTTTTTTTCCAAGTAGTAACTAATATTGTGCGTATCAAAGATCTAGGAGGGTCTGCATTCCCGTTATCTGCTTTTATTTTATTTTTTTGATACCAGGGTGACTTTATTAAGGTGAAGAACTGAACATAATTTTAAAGGACATCAAAATATGGAATGTGTCACAAATTTGTGTGTCATCCTTGCGCAGAGACTATGCTACTCCTCTCTGTATCGTTCCAATTTTAGTATGTGCGCTGCTGAAGCAAGCACCCCATTGATCTGCTTTTAGATATCAGCCCAATAAGACCCAAAATTCACCCATTTATGCTAAATTTTGCTTTCTGTAATTCTGTTTATAAAATGGAAACCCGATTGGAAAACATACGCTGAAATTAATTTTCACTTCTGCCTAAATTATTTGAGTACTTTCTCTGCTTAAAATTTTTTTTCCTGATAAAAATAAAAGGATTTGAAGAAAGCCATCCTAGAGAAACTTTTAATAAAACAATTTATAGCCGATGATGTAATCTGAAGTTTGAGCTTGTTGCTCAATGTGAAGAGGGGAAACACTGTTTGCACGTGGACCTCAAGAAGCAGCTGGATTTCTAGAGTGCACCCACTGTCTTATGCTCTCGATGTTTAAAAGAAATGGCCATTTTTCCCTTCTTAATGGAAAAAAAAAAAATCTCTCACAAGAATACATACTTTTTACATAAAAGTTGCACATATTTGACCATACTCTTTGGCACATACCTGCTGTCTCAGAAAAGAAGAAAGAAAAAATTTAATAAAGTTCAGATAGAAAATTCAATCCAATGTCAACACACTGACAAATGAAAAAATTCACCTGAGAAGGCTTTAAAAACAAAACAACAGAAAAGAAAACATTTTGTCTTGAAATAATTTTTGATTTACGGAAGAGTTGCAAAGATAGTAGTGAGTTTCCACATACCCTGCACTCATCTTCCCCTTACGCCAGCCACCCTGTGAGAAGCCTTTTGATATCAAGTTGGCCTGAAGCCTGAGGAGTTGATTATAAAGTAAAAGTCTCAGTAAAATGTAACAGTAAGATTAATGACAAATACAAACTGGAAAAATTTTACTAATAAAAGAAGAATGTGCACTTTTTGAAGTGAACACTATAGATATTCTAAAAACTCAACGTTCAATAACATAGATTTAACTTGCCTCTTTATATGGTCAATAGCGTGTTACATGTTTTGTGGAAGAAAGAGAAATCTCATCATTTTGGATAAATCCCACTACAGCATGAACTGTAGATTATCATCAAGTCACGAGCACCATATTGTAGCAACACATACAATAAATGTAGTAGGTGTGTTTCTTCTCTTGGATGGTGATAAATCTCTTAAAAATGTCAACCTGCAAATTATCTCTTGAAATTTATGGCCGACATCGCAAAGTGACTCACCAAAGCACTTGTTTTCAATTATTTTATTAGATAACACTCATCCACGATAGAAAAAGTAAAGGAGACAATGGGGGAATTGTCTTGAGAAGAGAGCTATGAAAGGGGCAAAGAATGGAAGGTGAGGTGTCAAGGACAAAAACTTTGAGAGTACTTTCTCAACCCTGCAGTCGTCAATTTCCCCCCCTTCCTTTATGTATGTATGTATTTAAGAGAGAGTGGGGGGGGGGGAAGGGTCAGAGGGAGAAGCAGACTCCCTGAGGGAGAAGCAGACTCCCTGTTGAGCATCATAAAGTAGAGGTGTCAGTGGAAGGCTTCAGCCGGCCTTGTGACTAGTTGCTCCCTTACTTTGGGACAAAGGTCTACGCAGCATGCCTTTCTTGAAAAAGATCCTGTCTGGGTGGACTTCACCTCTAAGCTTTACTCATTACATCAACCTAAAAGGCAACTATTGACAATGAATAAGAAACGAGTTTAAGCCCGAACCCGCTAGCCTAGGGCACATTTCTGCTAAAAATTAGAACCATCACCTTCAGGAGTAAAAAGAAACTAAAATTTCACTCTAAATGAATCTCAGCAAGTTATTTACATAAGCTTAGTGGACTGAATCCAGGAGTTTACATCTGAGCAAGAGGATACGTAACATCAGTGGTGCAAACAACTAAGGAATTCTACAATAGGGCATCTCAATGATCCCGAGCAAAAAGAATGGGTTATTTTAGTTTCATGAACACTATTTCTCTCTGAAAATAAAAAGCAATATGAAGACCTTAATTCCTGGCTATAGAAACTGCTCCTATAGATCCATGATATGGTGAGGCCAGTACAAAGCAATGGGCTTTGCTTTTTAGCCATTTCTCCTCGCTCACATAGGCAGCAGGCACCTGGAATGAAATACACTGTTCAAAGAGTGGAATTCCCTCTGTGCCCCTCTTTATTAGCCCACTTAGGAATAATCACTGCATCTGCATGAGTTAGAGGGGCGTGTTATTGATGGTTGAGCTTCTAGAAGTAAAAAAGTAGAGAATGTAACATTGCTTGATTGGTTAAAGTGTAGTGTTAAGGGAATAAAAGAGTGGACAGAAAAACTGACAGATTTATAGACAATAAAAGCAGAGACTATAATAATAATAATATATGTTATTATCATAAACATTTGGTCCTACATTAAATCACTCCATGCTCCTGAGCTTTTGCAGTTTGTTTCTGGATAATGTATTGTTTTGTCCTCTTCCCTGAAGCTAGTTGTCACTTATTATGGCCATTAAAATGCCTACTTATCATATTTTTCAAAGTATAATATACATGCTTTTCATACATGAATTTTTTTACCATAGCTATTAATGAGTGTGCAGGTGAGTATGTGTGTCTATGCATGTGTGTGTGTGTGTGTGTGTACCCATTTGTGTCTGAATATTTGCATCTTTCCACTTCCTGAAATTCAGCTTTTTTTTTTTTCTATTAGTGGAGGTTAGCAAGTAATTGAATTTTGGGGAAATGCAACTCTATTGTCAGCTTTTTTTTCCTTCAAATTTTTATTTAAATTCTAATTAGTGCCACATTGGTTTCAGGGGTAGAATTCAGTGATTCATCACTTACGTACAGCACCCAGGGTTCATCATAACAAGTACCCTCCTTAATGCCCGTCACCCATTCAGCCCACCCTCTGCCCACCTCCCGTCCAGCAACCCTCAGGTTGTTTTTTGGGTTTTTTTAAGATTTTATTTATTTATTTGACAGAGAGAGACACAGCGAGAGAGGGAACACAAGCAGGGGGAGTGGGAGAGGGAGAAGCAGGCTCCCCGCGGAGCAGGGAGCCCGATGTGGGGCTCGATCCCAGGACCCTGGGATCATGACCTGAGCCGAAGGCAGACGCTTAACTGACTGAGCCACCCAGGCGCCCCCTCAGTTTGTTCTTTATTGTTAAAAGTCTCTTATGGTTTGTTTCCCTCTCTCTGTCTTTTTTCCCCCTTCCCATATGTTTATCTGTTTTGTTTCTTAGATTCCACATATGAGTGAAATCATATGGTATTTGTCTTTCTCTTACTGACTTATTTCACTTAGCATGATGCACTCTAGCTCCATCCATGTCCTTGCAAATGGCAAGATTTCATTCTTTATTGTGGCTGAATAATATTCCGTTGTGTATATATACCACATCTTCTTTATCCATTCATCATTCGAAGGACATTTGGGCTCTCTCTACAGTTTGGCTATTGTTGAGAATGCTGCTATAAACATCGGGGTGCATGTGCCCCTTCGAATCTGTATTTTTTGTATCCTTTGGGTAAATACCTAGTAGTGCAATTGCTTGGTCATAGGGTCCTGTTTTCAACTTTCTGAGGAACCTCCATACTGTTCTCCAGAATGGCTGCACCAGTTTGCATTCCCACCAACAGTGTAGGAGGGTTCCCCTTTCTCCGCATCCTCGCCAACATCTGTCATTTCCTGACTTGTTAATTTTAGCCATCCTGACAGGTGTGAGGTGGTATCTCATTGTGGTTTTGATTTGCATTTTCCTGATGGTGAGTGATGTTGAGCATCTTTTCATGTGTCTGTTAGCCATCTGGATGCCTTTTTTGGAAAATGTGTATTCATGCCTTCCCATTTCTTAACTGGATTATTTGTTTTATGGGCGTTGAGTTTGATAAGTTCTTTATAGATTTTGGATACTAACACTTTATCAGATATGCCATTTGCAAAAATCTTCTCCCATTCCATAGTTTTGTTGATTGTTTCCTTCGCTGTGCAGAAACTCTTTATCTTGATGAAGTCCCAATAGTTCGTTTTTGCTTTTGTTTCCCTTGCCTCCGGTAACATGTCTAGTAAGAAGCTGCTGTAGCCGAGGTCAAAGAGGTTGCTGCCTATGTTCTCCTCTAGGATTTTGATGGTTTCCTGTCTCACATGTAACTCCATTGTCATCTTGATGATATTCGTTTAAGAGAGTTTTGGCTGGGGTGTGTCAGTTTTTGTGACTTAGTAGTAACCAGTATTTTATATATGTGTGTGTGTGTGTATATACATAAAATAATCTCTACACTCAGTGTGGGGCTCAAACTCACATCCCCAAGATCAGGAGTCACAGGCTCTACCAAATGAGCCAACCAGGCACCCTTAATTTTACATATTTTTAATTTATATTGAAATATTTCAGTCATACAAAAAAGTATTGAAATAATAAAACAGATACATATGTACGTCTCGCTCAACTTAAAAAAATGATATATTACCAAAAGAATTAATGCTCCTTGTTGATGCCTCTTTGATAAAAATTTACACTTTCCAAAGGTAATCGTGGCCTAGGATTTAGAGGATTTCTTTGGAGTTTGATTTTGTATATATATTTGCTTGAATAATATTTAGTGTTTTAAATTTTATATAAATGGTATACTGTTTGTATCCTTCTGAAACTTGCTTTCCTCATTCAGTATTAAACTTGGATTTTCATCCATGTGGATATATGTAGCTCTGGGCCAGTGGATTTTTCATTGCTCTTTATTATTCTATTGGGTAGAAAAGCAATAATGGGAACACTGTCTTGCTGATGGACATTTGGATTCTTCCTGATTTTTCTACCATAAAATTGCTCCCAATAGTAGTGTTATATTTCTGTCTGTATGTGCATGTGTGAGAGTTAATCCTAGCACATAGACCTATGAGTAGAATTTCTGGGTACTAGGATAGATATAACATTGGTGGGTATTGCCAAGTTAACCTCTAAATTGTTTTACAAATTTCCACTCCTAGCATCAATGTATTCTTATTATAAGTAATATGAACAGATTTTAATTTGCATTTCCTTGATTACTAGTGAATTTGAGAACATTTTGTACGTATACATACATATGCTTGCAGGCTTGCCTAAGTTCGGCCTAAATTTAAGGGTAGAGCAAACTGTATAAGCACAAGGTGGTGATTGGCTGCTGGTGCGGGATAAGTAGGAAACCTGCCCATGTCCTTCCTGGACCCTTCTCTGATGAGAGGCAAAAATCATCTACCGTGGAAATGGTGGGGTGGGGCAGGAGGTTAGGTGGAGTGGTCAGGATAAAGGAATGTATATATAGGCTCTTAACAGCAATCATGATAGCAAATTTTCCTAGAACAATACCTTTCATGCTCTCCTTCAAATATTACATAACCTATCATATGAATTTTTTTTTAAAGATTTTATTTATTTATTTGCGAGAGAGAGAATGAGAGACAGATAGCAAGAGAGGGAGGAGGGTCAGAGGGAGAAGCAGACTCCCCGCCGAGCCGGGAGCCCGATGCGGGACTCGATCCCGGGACTCCAGGATCATGACCCGAGCCGAAGGCAGTCGCTTAACCGACTGAGCCACCCAGGCGCCCCTATCATATGAACTTAATATGAATTCAATAAATGTAATATCCCTACCTAACCACTTAGTTCTATGAGAGTAAAGGGAGGAGAAGTTGAAGAGATTGCATGCTGATAGTAATTCCTACCTCATCAAATTGAGGGAGAGATAATTAAGTAATGTCTGAAGTGCTCAGCCCTGAAGTTGGGAAAGAGTATTTACTCAAGAGAGATAAGCTTCAAAAAAATGTTTTAAGGAAAATAAAGATAAATTCTCTTAAAAGTAATACGTCACTTACAATGTTCCACGAGGTTACATAAGGGCCTCTTCCCATACCATCTCTAGTTCACTGCTTCCAGACGGTTTTGGACTTGGAAACCAGACAATGCAACTTACTGGAAGTGTATGTAAAGTAAGAGTAAATGAGGGTTGAGATTAATCTGAGTAGTTTTCTTATGAGTAAAAAACAGGGCATATTGGTACTTGGGTCACTCAGAGATATTTTTATAACTTATTTTTTGTTCTTGGCTATGTTCCTGATAGGTGACAACTTGAGAACTGAAAAAATGAGGATTTTTCTCTTTCTTCCTTATAAATGTCAGTAGACTCTAACAGCTTACTCTCCAAAAATAAGCATTAGTCTGGAAAAGTACTGGAGAGAGGTTTTTCTCTCCCCAACCAGGCAAGGAGTGGATATGTTAAGACTTTTATTTTCTTTATGAATTCAAAGGAAGAATAACTAATAATTAAGCATCTAGGTTCTTACTGTATCTGGCCTAAAATTTTATATTCCCAAGTGATGTGATATGATGCACGTAGCAACTTAGGAACAATCTATAATATCAAAAGTATGATTATACATCAAGATTTGAATCTCAAGGTATCTTTCCAACCTCAGAATATCTTTTCCAATAAATACATTTAAATGGCAACTAGGTCATATAGATAGTTCTAAAAGACTGTATAAACCATGATTTAGCCAGACTCTAATATTAATAGTATTATTAACTATATCTATCTATATATTATGTATAATATATATATTAACTATACTATTATACTATTATATACAATGCCTGAATACTGAATTAATTCCAGTGTTGGGAGAAAGAATAAAATTCCCTTTTACTTTAGTACTTT
Organism: Neomonachus schauinslandi; assembly: GCF_002201575.2. NCBI lineage: Eukaryota > Metazoa > Chordata > Mammalia > Carnivora > Phocidae > Neomonachus > Neomonachus schauinslandi. The sequence goes on from NC_058419.1 coordinate 115,805,251, forward strand.
CCTATCTCTCTTTATGAGTCTTATATTGCCTTTTTTGCCCCCCTCCTTAAGGATATCTGTATCTTACAGAATATTATGCAGCCATCAAAAAAATGAAATCTTGCATTTGCATGACAAAGATGGAACTAGAGGGTATTATGCTAAGTGAAATAATTTAATCAGAGAAAGACAAGTATCATATGATCTCACCGATAGGAGGAATTTGAGAAACAAGGCAGAGGATCACAGGGGAAGGGAGGGAAAAATGAAACAAGACGAAACCAGAGAGGGAGACAAACCATAAGAGACTCTTAATCTCAGGAAACAAACTGAGGGTTGCTGAAGTGGAGGGGGGTGGGAGGGAGGGGGTGGCTGGGTGATGGACATTGGGGAGGGTATGTGCCTTGGTGAGTTGTGTAAGACTGATGAATCACAGACCTGTACCCCTGAAACAAATAATACATTATATGTTAATAAAAAAAATTTTTTAATAAAAAAAATGTAAAAATGAGAAAAAGGATATCTGTATCTTCGTGCTGTCCCCAATACTCTATCCCTTCCCCATCAAAACTCTGAATATCTGAGTTATTCAGTGAAATTGAGATAATATGAAAGCAGTCTGGTTGAACTAATTTACACTAACATGAAAATGATTCCTTAATCCTTCCAAAGGAATTTGAATTCTTAAAAGATAGCTTTGATAAGCTACTTGAATCTTCAATATCAGAATTTCAGGCACATTAAGTAAGTAAAAAATTTCGTCAGTATTTGATGAACTATTGGAAGTAAAGGGAGACAATTTAGATATCCTCACTGCCCTGAGAATTGCTTTTCGTAATCTATTCTCTCCCTCTAATAGAGACTTTTAAATTTTTCTAACATCTACTTCCCATGGTAGTAATGGATATATCTACAGAGAGCTTTTTAAATGGTCATATTTTTATATCATAGACTGCTGTATCAGGACTTTTTTCAGAAAATAAGAATAATCACTTTTGAAATGTTTGCTTTTTGTTTGTTTTATCTTTTAAAATTACTTTTTTGGCTTTGTTTTTTATCTTCCTGATGGAGTCAATAGGAAAGGATACTTAGTAGACTCTGAAAAGAAAACACCTCATTCTTTAAGCTCCCTCTCATTCTGCCTCCGCCAATAAATAAAAAATAAAAGGGAAGAGGAGGATGAAAGAAAAGAAGCAAAGACAAACCACATATCAAAAGTAATGTTCATCCTATATCTTGACATAGAAGGAAGCTTTAAAAAGAGGCTTGCCTCTGTGTCCTGCAGTAAAAATGAATATTAGCATGAAAGGACGTTATCTGCAAAAGCAATGAATGATTGGGGCGCCTGGGTGGCTCAGTCCTTAAGCGTCTGCCTTCGGCTCGGGTCATGGTCCCAGGGTCCTGGGATCGAGCCCCGCATCGGGCTCTCTGCTCCGCGGGAAGCCTGCTTCTCCCTCTCCCACTCCCCCTGCTTGTGTTCCCTCTCTGCCTGTCTCTCTCTGTCAAATAAATAAAATCTTAAAAAAAAAAAAAACAGTGAATGATTAAACTTCAAGTTAAAAGAAAATAGAATCAAGTTTCACGTGGTCATAAAAATGTATTGGACACAATTACAAATTCTGGTCTTCTAATCAATGAATACCTGATTCTTAAAATAAATGGTTTTGGAGATGGCAGTGTAAGGAGTATCTTGACATGATGGTGATGAAATCCAAATTGTATTATTGATTCATAGTCCAGTGATTCCATGCTTACTCTGTACTTGATGACAAGATGACCTGCTCTTTGACAACATGGCGACATGTGTCCTAAGCCTTTTCTAAGTCCCACTGGAGGTCGCTGATCCAGAAGAAATAGAAAATCTTTGCTCACCTTTAAAAGATTCCTTTGTCTCATCCAAGCATTCTCATTGACTGAATCTCATTACTATGCCAGCGCTGAAGTTTTGTAAACCATGCCTGTCTTTCTCCCTCTGGCCTGTTCAGCTCAGAGCCTTCCTTGCATGAGTTGAAAGAGGAATTTGGGTTTCTACCTTGCTTTAGTCTTCACTTCCCAAGAATCACACTTTTCCCAATAACACTATATATATATATATATATATAAAGAGAAATTTCCTTAAAGAGTTGTTTTGTTCTTTTTATTTTTAAAGATTTTATTTATTTATTTGACAGAGAGACGCAGCGAGAGAGGGAACACAAGCAGGGGGGAGCGGGAGAGGGAGAAGCAGGCTTCCCGCCCAGCAGGGAGCCCAATGCGGGACTCGATCCCAGGACCCTGGGATCATGACCTGAGCCAAAGGCAGACGCTTAACGACTGAGCCACCCAGGCGCCCAAAGAGTTGTTCTGTTCTTAAAACTGATGGCAGCAATCTGATGTTAAGCAAAGCTTCAGTCAGGGAACTCCATTCACAAATGGAGTACTTAATCTGTTCATTTGTTTGTTCCCAAAGATTTATTAAGGCCTACTATATGCCAGCCACTAGATTAATTGCTAGACCAAAAGGAGTGAACGAGATAGACAGTCTTACTTCTTAGGAAGCTTAGCACCAAGACAGAAAGACAGATCTTGGACAATAATTACAAGATTAAGGATGTTATAAAGTGGCAAGTGCACATGCCGTCAGGGTGTACATAGTGAAGGCCTTTTGGAGGAAGTAGCATTTAAGCAGAAACCAGGAGGAACAATAGGAATTAGAGATGCTAAAAGTGGGGAGGGGTTATGCAGAAAGAACAGCTTATATAAATGCTCTGCAGTAGAAGAGAACATGACCCGTTTGCAGAAAAACAATCCTTTATCACCAACAATAGACAATGAGGAAAGAGAATCTTAAGCAGGCTCCACACGCATCGTGGAGCCTGACATGGGGTTCAATCCCAGGAACCCGAGATCATAACCTGAGCCGAAATCAAGAGTCGGGTGCTTAACTAACTGAGCCACCCAGGCGCCCCATGGGTAAGATTTTAGAGATAGGTATGATTCATATCCTGGGGAACCTTGTAGTCATGCCAAGGAGTTGATCTTTTTCCTTAGGGCCATGACACATTTTTAAGTCAGAGAGTAACATTTGCATTTCAAAATCATCTCTCTGGCTGTAATTGTAAAAATAGATTTGAGAATTGTGAGATTGGATGCAAGGAATCCCTTGATGAAGTTATTACAAACCTCTGGTTCCAACAACATGGTAGCCTAAGATAGCAGGAAAAAAAATCTTGCTAAAGATATCTGGACATTCTCAAAAGAAAAAATAGCTTAAGTAAGTATGTGTGGTCATAAGAAATAGAGATGACAGAAATGAAAGAGCTAAAATCCCAGAGAAGCCAGCAAGTGGGCCAGTGCTGTGGCTGCCTGGGAGAGTTGATACGACTTAGTCATTTGCAGGCTTGGGTTTTAATGCCCACGCAGGGACAAAACTGTTGTCCTGAGCCTGAATGAGGTGAGAAGTTGGAAGTAAGATCTTGAAGGGCTCAGCCTCAAACAAACGGTGAAACAGATAAAAATCCACCCTTCAGCAGATAGACACAGGAAGAAACTTTGAGTCTTCATCTTTCTTAAGCTGGTCTTGAGTAAGAGTGCTCTCATCTGAGGGTCTTAGCTTCTGGGCCTCAACTAACACAGATTTGGGGTTCTTATTTGTAGTACCAACTTGAACCAAGAACACCCAGGAAACCAAACACAAAATTCATCTGGAGAAATGTTTCCATAACCCAACCACTAATCTACTTTCTGTCTCCATGGATTAACTGACTAGAATTTGGGTGTGAGAAAATTACCCAGAATGCAGCACAGAAAGCTAAAGAAATGAATAATACAAAGGAAAAGTTGAGAAAAATAGAAAATAGAATAGCAAGAGCAACATATTCAATATGAATTTTTGAAATGATACACAGAGAATGAAGGACAGACAATATACAAAGAGAAAATTGTATTGACTCTTTAATTAATGAAAAACATGCTCACTCAAATTCAAGAGCCCTGCCCCTCCAGGTTCCAAGCAGCATAAATGAAATTAATTTTCACCTAGACAAATCATTGAGAAACTGCAGAAAATCAAAGCCATTTGGAACATCTTATAATTGACCAGAAATAAGACCTATGAAATAAAAAGCAATAAATTAATTAATCTGTCAGCAGACATCCACTAGTACCAATGAAAGCTATACAACAATTGAGAGAAAACTGCCAACTTGTAAGAGAATTGGTCATTCTCAGGCTTTTACTCAGAAAAATAAATTTTTAAAAGATGTGTTTCTGTAATAAGGAAATTGAACACAGAAGGACGGAGTGAGATACAAAAATTAATGGTGATGCCAAAGGACACTGATGCAAAAATATAAGCACATTGTCTCTAACAAAACAGTAATCACAATGGAATAATTTGGGAAATAGCAAAAGCAAGTTACACTTTAAATACTGGGAAATAATATGTAAAATGGAAGTTAGAGGATAAGGCTGAATGTAGTTTAAGTAGCCTTAGTCCCTTGTATTATTTAGAAGGAAAATAAAAATAGTAATTTTAATAATATTAATTTAACATATACAAGTTACATACTGAAAAGTAACAACTATTATATATTGGAGATACTTCCAAAATATTTCCAAAGTAGTAGTAGTAGTAGGTGATTAAAAAAATAAAGAAACCCGAACAATCTGATATGAACAAAAACAGAAAAAGCATGCTTAGAAAAAGTAAGATATAAAGCACAAAATAAGAGTTTGAATAAATCTAAATACATTAATAATCACAAAAAATACAAAAACCCTACATTTACTAGTTAAAAGCAGAGATAGTCAAATTGAATTTTTAAAGCCTACTTTATATGCATGCACAGAGGAAAAATAAAAATATACTAGGCAAATGCAACCTAAACAAAGCAAATATGGCTATATACCAATATTAATCAAAATAGAACTTTAAGAAAATTAATATCATTAGGTTTCAAGAGAAATATTTCATAATACTCAAAAGAAACTTCAGCAGATGATATAGCAATTCCCGACCTATATACACCTGAAAATCTATGTCCAAAATATGTAAGGTTATAAAAGTGAAGACTTACAAGAAGAAATTTAAATTTCACAATCACAATGGAATATTTCAATACATTTTCCTCAATAATTGGTAGACCAAGCAGACTAGAGAATTGTAGGATATAGAAGTTTTGAGCGATACTGTTTAAAACGTTATCCATTATAGGGAATTTAGGGAATGTGCATTTTGTTTAATACATATGGAGCATTTACAAAAATTTACCATAAAGTGCCACAAAACAGGACTCAGCAAATATCAAAGAATCAATTTCTTGTAGCTGGGTTCTTGATAATATTGAAATAACATTAGTAATCACTAACAAAATTTCCTTTTCCATACATTCTGGGAAGTTTAAAAGCACTGTTTCATTTTTTTAAACAAAAATAAATAAGAGTTGCCTGCCTGGCTGGCTCAGTCGGTAGAACATGCAACTCTTGATCTCAGGGTTGTGAGTTCAAACCCCACATTGGGCATGGAGCCTACTCTAAAAATAAATAAATAGATAAAATAAATAAAAGCACTTTTTAAAATAAATCCTTCATCAAAGAGCTCAAAATCTGAAAGAGCAAAGCAAAAGCACGTGTCATCACAATACAATATGGTAACATTAATTCCACAGGAGTTATGATGGCACATGGGGGTGATACGAGGGAAGATTCTTTGAAGGAGTTGATGCATGTGTGGAACAGTAAATTGCAAATAGGTGTGAGCCAGGTAAGACTTCTCTTTTGCCTTTTTAAAAATTGTGCTGTAACTTACATACCATAAAACTCACCCATTTAAAGTATACAACTGAGTGGGTTTTAGCATATTCACAACGTTATGCAACTGTCACTATTGTCTAACTCCAGAATGCCAAAAAGAAACTCCGTATCCATTAGCACTTACTCTCTGTTCTCTCCCTCACCCTAACCCAGGGGAACCACTAATCTACTTTCGGTCTCTATGGATTTACTAATTCTGGACATTTCATGTTAATGGAATCATATAACACATGTCCTTTTGTGTCTGACTTCTTTCATGTAGCGTAATGCTTCAAGATTCATCCACATATCAGTATTTCATTCTTTTTTATTGCTGAGTAATATTCAATTGTATGGATGTGCCACAGTTTGTTTACTCATAATTCAAATGGATGGACCTGTGGGTTGTTTCCACTTTGGGGTTATTATAAACATTGTGTACAAGTTTTTGTGTGAACCCATGTTTTCAGTTTTCTTGAGTATATTTTTAGGAGTGGAATTGTTGGGTCACATCGTAACTCTATGTTCAGCATTTAAGTAACTGACAAACTGTTTTCCGTAGTCGCTACCCCATTTGACATCCCCATAGCCAGGTGAGATACATGTAAGTATGTGGACATGCATGAGGGAAGTGACAGTGGCCGAAAGTAAAAACAACGGTATTGGAGTCAGAATAGCATGAATAAAACCCCGAAGATGAACAATTGTATTTTGCAGTAAGGGAAATAGAAATCATCTTGTAATGCTGCATCCCCACATTGCAAGGTGGAGGCCTATGGAATTTAGGGACTTGAGATCTCTAAGATTGTCAACACCCGTTCTCTCACCTTGGGCAGTTCAGGTAACATCTGTGAGCTCTGATTTATTCATCTGAAAAGTGGGATTAACATTTCTTGTCCTGTCAGCCTCCCAGGATTATGGGAATCACACGGCAAAGAGGCTGCAAAAGTGCTCATGAGATTCGGGGTGTAGTGATAGCAGAAAGCTACCTACAACATAGGCCTAAGGAGGTTGAGGCCCCACTCATATAGTTCTGATCTCCAGTACAGCCATAAATTCATCCTGTTTTTCATTTCTCAAGTGAAAAACCAGTGCATACAGACCATACTTCAAAAAACAATTCATAGGGCGCCTGGGTGGCTCAGTCGGTTAAGCAACTGCCTTCGGCTCAGGTCATGATCCTGGAGTCCCTGGATCGAGTCCCACATCGGGCTCCCTGCTCAGTGGGAGTCTGCTTCTCCCTCTCTCTCCCCTCTCATGCTCTCTCTCTTTCTCTCTCAAATAAATAAAATCTTTTAAAAAAAAACCTCATAACCATCCGATAGTAGGTAAACATCAAAAATAATTATTGATTTACCATCAACTTTACCATCCGTTTAGACATTCTTATTGTAAGAACTATGTGCTTCTCACAATGATTTTTCTACCTGATTTGTTCTACAATACTTCATTTAGTGTTAAATACTCTAATAAACGTACAATCTCAGAGGTTTAACCCAGTAATAGTTTGTTATTTGTTTATGTAACAGTCCAAGATGGTCAACAGGGGCAAGGGGAAATGGGGGGGGGTACATGGGAAGGCTCTGTTCCATTCCATCATTATAGGACCCCAGATATAGTCTTTTCTTGCTAGGCGGTTCTATGGGAAAGATGAGGCATAAGAAGAAATAATGTCAAATAAGTATGTGAGCTACCACATGATGTTGAGGTCTGGGAGACTGCAATGGAAGAAGGCTTGGAGTGATCCATGAGAACTTCCTGTGTGAAGACAGATAGCTGCACATAGTGAAGAGGTGTCCCATGAAGCAGAAATTAGATGAACAAAATGTTAGAAGTGGAAGAACACAAGGTGATTTCAAATGAGACAAACATTTCTGAGTTTTTATGTGTGTACCATGGCTGTGGAAGGTGTTAATATTAGAGGAATCTGGGTGAAGGATATACAGGAACCCTCTGTACTATCTTGCAACGCCTATGTAAATGTAAAAACCAAAGAAAGTCGTCAATAATTGTGTGTGTATGTGTGTGTGAGAGACAGAGGGACACAGAGAGAGAGAGAGAGGGAGGGAGGAAAGGGGGGAGAGAAAGGAGAGTTTGTGTGTATCTACGATGAAGGATATACCATGAAGGAGGAAATAAGAGAGTCACTGTAGTTCTCCTGTTACAATTGAGGCAATTGATACAGAAAGAACAGGGATTTGTCCAAAGTCACAGAGCCACTGAGAAGCAAAGCTGTGACTAGCCCATTCTGGTGCTCCTTATATAGACTAAAACAAGAGGTGTGAGCCTGGAAATGGGAGAGATCTGTAAGTGGAGAACATTTGGGACCAAATAATTGTAGGTAAATTTGTGCTTAACCATACAAGTCATGCGAAGCAAACTTCTAAAAATGATTGATGTCAAATGTAACAAATTAAGAGTTAAAATATGCTCTTTCCCATGAATATCTACAGGATTATTTACTTCACCATATGCTAATAATGTTCTGGTTTTAATCAGCAAAATATTGCATAGTGAATGCTTACCTGTAACCCGGGTCATTAAAATTAATTGGTAAACATGGCTGTATTTTTAGAATGTAATTGCAACATTTATTAATGAAGGTGTGAAATGCCCTTTCATAGTTTCGTGTATGCCAATGGGGATTTTAAAAGGACATTGAATAATATTACTACAAGGTCAGGGTTAAGCCCTGATACTGCAAGTTATTTTTTTTAATTGAAGTATAGTTGACATACAATGTTATATTAGTTTCAGATGGACAACATATCGATACAATTGTATACATTACTCAGTGATCATCACTCTAAGTGTAGTCACCATCTGTCACCATACATTATTACAATATTACTGACTTTATTCCCTATGCTGTACTCTTCATCTCCGTGACTTATTTATTTTATAACTCAAAGTTTTTACCTCTTAATTCCCTTTGCCTATTTCCCTCATCCCCCACCTACTTCCCCTGTAGCAATCACTAGTTTGTTCTCTGTATGTATGAGTCTGTTTCTATTTTTTGCTTGCTTGTTCATTCATTTGTTTTTTTAGACTCCACATATAAGTGAAATCATATGGTATTTGTCTTTATCAGGCTTATTTCACTTAGCATAATATTCTCTAGGCCCATCCATGTTGTCATAAACGGCAAGATCTCATTCTTTTTTATGGCTGAGTAATATTCCATTATATATATATATATATATATATCTCATGAGTAATATTCCATTATATATATACATATATATATATATATGTATATATATCCCACTTCTTTATTCATTCATCTATAGATGAACAGTATTTAGAATAGGCTTGTCAAGAAGACTTGGAAATTGGTAGAAAGCAAGCCTTGAGAATACTGAAAAAAGACAGAGGGAACGAGATAGGAGCTGGCCTGGTGTGTTGAGGGAACACCAGTGATCCACAGCGAGGTGGGGGTGGAGGAGGCAGTGGGGAGAAAAGTGAGAGAACAGGTCAGTCGGGGAATGGTGGGAGGAGATCATGGGGTCTTGTAATATACTGTAAGGACTTCCATTTTTACTCTGTGTGAGATGGCAAAACCTTGGGGAATTTTGAGCAACACAATGATGTGAACTTGCTTACATTTTGTGGGATTGCTGTGGCAGTTCTATTGGGAAATGACTATATAAAGGCAAGGGTAGAAAAAGGGACATCAGTTAGACTACGGCAAGCAATTACAAGAATCTGGTAGGAGATGGTGGTGGTTCTACCAAAGTAGCAGTTCACAGGTAAAAGTGGTTAGATTTGCTGCAGGATGAGATGTGAGGTGTGAGAGAAAGAAGAATCAACAGTAATATCAAGACTGTTGGCCTGAGAAACTGGATGCATTAAGTTACTGTTATCTGAGATGTAGTAGGAGAGGGTATTGAGGAAGAGATCAGGAGCCCAGTTGTACATGTGGAGTTTGAGATGTCAGGTATTAGAGTGGGAATTAGGAGCAGAAAGCTGAGAATGGAAACAGGGCCCCTATAAAATGGTGGGCAATCTTAAAGAATTACAGGGTGGCCAAAATTCCCTGAGGAAAGGTTTTGTCTTGCATACTATCAAAGTGGCAGAACATGAGCATTTGGGGACCAGGTATGACTGTCTTGAATAGGCTGTTGAAGATGGGCTGCAAGTTTCACTAGGACACAGAGACCTAGAGAAAAAAGCAAGGAAGCAAAGATGGAAGAGCATCAAAGCCAAGCCCCAACTATGTTAAATATTGCTCTGAAAGAAAAATTTTGTAAATCCCTGCATGCCAGAAACTCCTCCCACCCCACCCAGCTTTCCAGAATTTACACTGATACCATTAGTTCAGCTTCTGGGAATCCTTGGTCGCCCAAGAAACCACTCATTATTTGTGACATTGTTTCTATGGATAATTCCAAATAATGCCCACCTTGCTTGAAAATACAGTACTGTCCGGATTTAAAAAACTAAATCATTTCTAATTAGGCAGTCCAGTTCAAATCTTCATTTGTCTGATCTCTTTCAATCTCGCTTGCAGCTTACCATGACTGGGTCATTCCCAGCAAGTCCCAACCTTCTGGCAATACAATACTCTGCCATTGCTAGGTTTTGTGACAACTTAGAGTCCTCCCTCCTCTCCTACTGTCTCCCAAATTCTTATTTTTTCATTAATGAATTAATTAGAATTTTGTTTGGGAAGAATGTTGTGACACCTCTTGAGATAATTGGAGATGTCCTGGGGGGTTGCAGAGGCAGAGTCGGGAGTCACTTAGCTGAGATATTTTCATCTGAAAACTGAGAAAATTGACACAAGAAAAATAAATGACATATGGAGTCTTAGGCAACTGGTGGTGGGGGGGGGGGGGAGTTCTCTATTGAGAAGCTGAGTGAAAGCACAGATAATTAATGATACAGAATGATCGACCCAGTTCTGATGAGCAGCTGCACAAGTTAAGATGGAAGTTTAGGTCTCAGAGTTGTATATGGGGTGAACTTTTTCCAGAAAGAACACATGGAGGTGGGATCTAAGAGGTATTATGCAGTTACCTTTCCCTGAATATATAAGTGCTAGGGAGGCACAGTAGGGAAGGTCCCCAATTTTCCAGTAGAAATGATGGGAGGATGGTTATTATCAACCTAGTGCTGCTTCGCTTCTTCTCAAATGTAAATATGGATCTCCATTATTCATGGCAGTCTATTAGGGCTTGTATTTCACTCCCCACACCTCTACCACAGCACCAGCCACAACCCCATACGGAATGAATAATTGCGAAACTGGAACATGATTTGCAAAGCTGTAGACTTTTATTGTGATGGCCTCTGGCAAATGTCAAAAACTTAAACAATTTAGATTGTTTTGAGGGTTTCCTTTAGCTATGACCTCAACCTTGTACTTGGCCCACCAGATTTTCAGTCTAGGCCAAAAATCAAATGACATAAGTCAGGTAATGAAGCTCATTTTGATGCTAGGAGAAAGGAGAGGGGCCCATAACTCAAACCCATGGTTATCCCAATAGTCATTCATGAGATATAAAATTCAGGAGAAAACATCATCAGACATGATCAGCTAGCTCACTGCTCCCACTTCCTGCCCTAACCACCTCTCCTACAGGGTTTGTTATTCCTGCCGTTAGCCTGGAAGCAGAATGTATGAGAGAAGAGAGTGGGCTGTGTTCTACAATCATAAAATGATATCAACGGGGAGATGAGAACCCATAAAATAAAAATTTCACAATTGAAAAAAAAAAGTAGTGTCATCCAGTCCAACTCCCTCACTTTACGGAGGAGAAAGTAAAGTCAAGAGAAGTAGAATGATTTGCCTAAGATATAACAGCTGCTTAGATGGAATGCTACTGAGCAGTAACGAGAAAAGAACTATTGACACCTGTAACAAGGTGGATGAAACTCCAGGGAATTATGCTAAGTGGAAGAAGCCAATCCCCAAGGGTTGCACACCGTATGATGTTATTTATACAACTTTCTTAAAATGACAAAGTTATAGAAATGGAGACTAGATTAGTGGTTTTCAGGGGTTGAGGGAGGTTAGTAGGTGTCACTCTAAAAGTACAATAGGAGGGGCGCCTGGGTGGCTCAGTCGTTAAGCGTCTGCCTTCGGCTCAGGTCATGATCCCGGGGTCCTGGGATCGAGCCCCACATCGGGCTCCCTGCTCCGCCGGAAGCCTGCCTCTCCCTCTCTCACTCCCCCTCCTTGTGTTCCCTCTCTTGCTGTGTCTCTTTCTGTCAAATAAATTTTAAAAATCTTTAAAAAAAACATAGAAGTACAGTAGGAGAAATCCTTGTGCTGATGGAAATGTTCGTATTTTGACTACATAGATGTCAGTATCCCGGTTGCCATATTGTACTGTAGTTCTGCAAGATGTTACTAATGGGAGAAACTGAGTAAAGGGTATATAAAGGGTATACAGGATTTCTCTGCATTATTTCTTTTTTTTTTTTTAAAGATTTTATTTATTTATTTGAGAGAGAGAGAGAATGAGAGACAGAGAGCATGAGAGGGAGGAGGGTCAGAGGGAGAAGCAGACTCCCTGCCGAGCAGGGAGCCCGATGCGGGACTCGATCCCGGGACTCCAGGATCATGACCTGAGCCGAAGGCAGTCGCTTAACCAACTGAGCCACCCAGGCGCCCAGGAATATATTTTTTAAAGGTTTTATTTATTTGTTTGACAGAGACACAGCGAGAGAGGGAACACAAGCAGGGGGAGTGGGAGAGGGAGAAGCAGGCTTTCCGCGAAGCAGGGAGCCCGATATGGGGCTGGATCCCAGGACCCCGGGATCATGACCTGAGCCGAAGGCAGTCGCTTAACCAACTGAGCCACCCAGGCGCCCTCTCTGCATTATTTCTTAAAACTGCATATAAATATGCAATTATTTCAAAATTAAAAATTTAATTTAAAAGAGCACCTCTCAAAACAAACCTGATTGTGACACTTACAATCATTCATGAAAATGTTTCCGCTATCTTCATTAAGCGATAGTTAACAAGGTTGTATAGATTTGTCAGTCTTATCCAACTGTATACATGGTAGCTGGGCATTTACTGGGTACAAAATCTGTCTCAGTGAAAGAAGCTGACACTCTGAGACAAATACCTGCCGCTCAATTGTCGCTCTGACCTTTGGACTTGAAAGGAAATATGTATAAACCTTTTATGAAAAGATATTTTTTTCTGACTTGCCTTCTTAGGACCAATAAACATCATGTTTGTATCCAACACCACCCCCTCAAAAAAAAAAAAAAAAAAAAAAAAGAGGCAGAGTGAGGTCCCCGGCGTAGACAGGGTGACTCTTAGTAGAATGTCTGCTCCAAGGCTGGGACGAGGGATCTCAAAAATGGCGTCAGTCTGTGAGCTACACTCTGCAGGGTGGCAGACTCTTGAGTAAAAGGATGGTAAAACCCTGGAATCGAACAATAGGGTGGAACAATATAAATATGAGACCACATGTAGGTAACTAGTGAAGAAGTAGGGTTTCCGTGAGTCTGAAGTTTGGGACTAAGAGGGCAGTGTGTGCGTGAAACCAACCTTCAGTGGATCCAGACTTGCCTCAGCCTCAGCATGTTGGTCCCATTGCCAGTTATTTGCACCAGTGCCTGGGCAGACAGGTGATGGGGTCGGAGGCTCCTGAACGGTCAGGAGAATGAGAAAGGGAAACTCTGCAGGGACCTGAGGAGATGTAACCTCAGTCGAGTGATCTTGATGGGGGACTGTAGGCCATGCAAGCCCTTTGCCTGGGTAGCTGCTGGGTCCCCTGCTCTGTGTGCTCATGTGTCCCCACCTGTGGGCAGGAAGCGTCTCCTTTTTCCTCCTGCCCCTCACATCGCTACCTCTTCCCGACAACTGGGCCAGGAACACGGCTGCAGCTCATATGAAACAGTGCTGGTAGGGAGATCGCCTCATCCCGGTTTGCCTGGCACTATCTCAGTTTTGTTTTGTTTTTAAGATTTTATTTATTTATATGAGAGAGAGGAGGAGAGAGAGAAAGAGCACAGGTGGGGGAGAGTGGGGCAGAGGGAGAAGCAGACTCCCCGCTGAGCAGTGAGCCCGCCACGGGACTTGATCCCAGGACCCTGAGATCATGACCTGAGCCGAAGGCAGATGCTTAACTGACTGAGCCACCCAGGTGCCCCTGTCTCAGTTTTAATATCGGGTATCCTATGTCCTGGAAGCCCCTCTCAGTCCCAGGCATTCCAGGAAGGACTGGTTACCCTAGGAGCTGGTCAAGGTTGGAGGTCACCAGAGAAGGTCATGTGTCACTAAAATGTTTCCCACAGTGTCATTTAAGCTGATGACTTCACCCCAGTCCCAGCTTAGAAACTTGGTTTTTATTCCCCACACTAAAAGTGGATCCACCTTAAGGGAAGACTCACATCATTCATGTTCATTGAAACTGACACATAAAGCCAAATACCACCGTAATTAATTTACACATCAAGCCAAATACCATTGGAAGTCTGGCTGTGGAGGATCAGGGCATTCTCTCCTCATAGGGAAGCTTCATGCAAAAACAAATAGTTGGCAGAAATTTGTCAGGTGAGCAGGGAATCAGAAGAAGAAGCCTAAACTTTATGGTCCATGACAGAGTACGCCAAAGCAGAGAAAGGCACCGGAGTTGAGGGGTAGACACACACACACACACACACACACACACATACCAACTAAAAATAGTTCTCACCCTGGCAACACATGATGCCCTCAGGTATTTTCTATTTTATTCTATTCTATTTCAATTTTAAAATATTGGTCATTTAAAAATATTTGAGAAGCACTATGATCAAATGGGACAATCATATGTCCACAACCTTTCTCCAAACAGGTTGAATTACAATGGATCAGGTTTCTGCTCCCTAACTTTACACTCACTTTCCCACTCAGCCTCAGTGTATAGTCAGGTCCCTGTGATTGAAGTTGTGTGTCCAACTTTAAGATCTGACATTCCAGATGTAGGTTTATCCCTAGCTTGAGCACTGCTGTGTTCTCTCTGTGTGAGTGTGTGTGTGTCTGCGTTACTAGATTAATGCTCATTGAGACACATTCTTTCCAAGTTCTTCGGGAGCATTTTACTCATGCCCCCAAGGAACATCTTAAAATAGTGAACTAATAACTCATTTTCAAGAACTTGACGATTAGCCAAGTGCTTTTGCCATATGGTATTTACTTGAGTATCCATGAAATACATAAAGCAAGTATTACTGTCTTCAAATTTTACAAATATAGAAGCTAAGGCTTAAGGAGATTAAGTGATTTCCCCAAACAGCACAGGCAGTGAATGAAAGAGATTCTATCTGGTGATAGGATCGGTAGCAAGGCGGGGGGGGGGGGGGGGGGGGGGGGGGAGGGAGAAAGAAAGTAGTTTTTTTTGCTCCCCCCCCCCAGGGTATTACTTCACCTCCCAATAGGTGTCTATCTTGGTAGCCTCTTCAATATGCTGTGCTCACCTTTCTCCAAAGAATACCCCCTTGTTCCTCAGGACCTTGTTCTGAGGAGAGACAAGAGGAAAAGCCAGCATGTAGGGATTCTTCATGGCTCAACCTCTGTTCCCATGTCAACCATCCTCTTCGTTGCCCCTTCTCTTCCACTTCAGCACCCAGAACACTACCTCAATTTTCCCCCATTTCCCTCTCAACAATCTCTTCCTTTCTGCTTTTTTTTAAAAAAAGATTTTATTTATTTGAGAGAGCAAGCACAAGCAGGGGGAGCAGCAGAGGGAGAGGGAGAAGCAGACTCCCTGCTGAATAGGGATCCTGATGCGGGGCTCGATCCCAGGACCCTGAGATCATGACTCAAGCTAAAGGCAGCCGTTTAACTGACTGAACCACCCAGGTGCCCCCCTTTCTCCTTTTTTAATCTATCATCATCAATCTGCTTATGTATGTTATGGTCAGGGACAGCACTTACTGGTACCAAAGATGGTTCAAGTTTACTGCAGACCATCATTAACTTATAATTTATGTGTCAGGGGCCACATGGGATTTTTAAGATGCCCCAAAGAAATGTCACACGGACTGCTGCTGGGTTGGTTTAATAAAGGCCAGACAAGATGGCAGGCAAACCATTTCGTGAACTACACTGAGCCATCCTCTCCCACTCCCCTGTTCTTGTCTGTGATACCTGGTCATGCACATTGCTTTCCAACTCAGTTTTGCTCTGGACCTTCAGGTTTCTAGTTTTCTCCATCAGAAGGGCCTCCCCTGGGGAGAGTTTGTTACTGCCCACCCACTATCATCTCCAGGAGGTAAGATAAACCTGATGTTCAACATTATGCCCCGCTTGCTAACTGAATACATCCTAGAATTTAACTTTTGCAACTTCCTCTGTCCTTACCAGCCTGGCTTTGTAGTACCACAGGACACCTCCAATTATCTTGAGAAACAAGAAATCCAGAAAGTAATGTTAGCTTTAATATATAAAATTATAAGGCATTTTCAGGGGAAAAGAATGTCATCAAATCAAATTAAATTAGTATTTTGCAACTTCAAATAGGTTGGTAACCACTCTTTTAGAGGACCAAGACTATAGCATTTGCAGACTAGGGAATCCTGTATGGTGAGTCTGAACGTATATTCATAATAAAGTAAAATATATGTGTGTGGAAAATATGCAGACCGAGTACTAATATATATGGGGGTCTTTCGAGGGCCAGTGTACACATTTACATTGCTAGGGGATTGATGGAGTAATAACACTCCTAATGCCTGAAGCAGAGAAAAAAATTGTTCCCCATGCTTTGGTTTCAAATGGTGATGTTGTCTGAAGGACAAGCTGTGCGTTCTCAGGAAGGCTTCTTTCCTCATGTGGCGTCAGCTCGGTAGAGAGAAGACCAAGCCCAGGCTAAGAAACTGGGTCTCCCGGGATATGTGAAATGCAAAATATTGAGGCACATGATCTCAAAATGTTCTGTGACATGGTTGAGTCTTTCCACATAAACAAGGCTACAAATAAAAATTCCAAGCCTGCCTTAGTCTGAGCACACCCAAATCAGAGATTTTCTTCTGGAAACTCAGAAATTTCAAAACAAACCAACAAAATAAAACAAGAACAACAAAGCAACAACAAAACCCTTAATCTTCTCAGTGTCTTGTTGCAATTTATGTTATTTTCATGTGCCCAATAGATCACAGTGGCTAAGTGAGGGTTTTGGGTAGAAATATACAGAACAATTTTGCTCCCTGACTCCTGCATTTACTGGTTATTTCCCATCTCTCTCTCTCTCAGTCTCTCTCTCTCGCAACATAATTTCTCTATCTTTAAAATAGAGATGATAGGGGCACCTGGGTGGCTTAGTCGTTAAGCGTCTGCCTTCAGCTCGGGTCATGATCCCAGGGTCCTGGGATCGAGCCCCGCATCGGGCTCTCTGCTCAGTGGGAAGCCTGCTTCTCCCTCTCCCCCTGCTTGTGTTCTCTCTCTCGCTGTGTCTCTGTCAAATAAATGAATAAAATCTTTGGAAAGAGAAAAAAAGTAAAATAAAATAAAATAGAGATGATAAACCCCAATTTAAGATGTATTGCAAAATGGAAATGAGCTAATCTATTTCTGACTCCTGGCATATATAAGATGTTCAATAAATGAAAGTTATGATTATTTTCCTCTGTGTGAGAAGAGGATTTATAAAAATAATCTTCATTTACCCCTTAAAATACTAGAAGATTTTATAGTAATCATCCTCCATCCTGCAATCCTTAGTCTTTTTTTTTTTTCTTCTTCTCTCTTTAGACCAAACGTGTTTGGCTTCTTTAATTTTTCTTATACAATTTACATCCTCGTTAATACTTTTGGGTATACTGCTGATCCTAGTTTAGTGGAGTGAGTAGTTTATAGAAGGTTCATCTTGGATCCAAGACACTGCTAAATTCAGACAAGTCCCTTTAACTTGGATAATTATAGAGAACAGTGAAACGAAAAAGTATGTAAAAGTGATTTGTTTATCAGCAAATGGCTTTGTAATTGTTAGGAGGGATCAATATTATGTAACAACTGATTTAATGGAATTTTCAACTCTAGAAATATATTCATAAAGATAATAATGGTTTCTTGAAACACTGTTTACAAACCTTACTTGACTTCTGGTCCTCTCTCATAAAAATATACAATAATCCTATAAACCTCTTTAGGACATTTTTAAAATCATTTAGGCATTTTTGCCTGGTAAGAGGTAAAGAAATTGTTTTGTTTTGTTTTGTTTTAAAGATTTTATTTATTTATTTGAGAGAGAGAATGAGATAGAGTGAGCATGAGAGGGGGGAGGGTCAGAGGGAGAAGCAGACTCCCCGCTGAGCAGGGAGCCGGATGCGGGACTCGATCCCGGGATTCCAGAATCATGACCTGAGCCGAAGGCAGTCGCTTAACCAACTGAGCCACCCAGGCGCCCATAAAGAAATTGTTTTAAGGAAAAATGTGCACATATGCTTCATCTAAGATCATTATACTGTCAAATAATTTAATATAAAGTTTAATTAAAATATAGTAATAATCATAATTCATAAAGACAAATTTTACTTTTCACAGTTTGTGCATGATACAGGCATGTGATTTATTTTAAATGAATTTTTAAAGAGAAATGTATAATTTATTAACACATTAAATTCAAAAGTTACATAAATATTTGATTGGGTGATTGAATAGACAAACCAGAGATTAATATTGAACAATATATTATGGTATTTAAAATAGGTAAGAAGTATTTCGATGGCTTGATATTTAGAATTCTCTCATTTTTGTATTTCAGCACCCACCATGCTTATCTGTATGATTTGGAGGTTTGTTGCTAAGTGACAGCAAGAAGTAGCCACTGCTCTTCGCAATTTCAAGTGTGCAAACAACACCTGGCAGGTGTGGATGGTCTTCATTTTCAATGAACAAAAAGTCACAGTTATGTAATTTTCACCACTTAATTTTTCACACTGTCTTTGGGAGTCCTAGAATAATCTTGATGTGCAAATTGAGAATTTGGACCAAATGGATACAACTCATGGCTCCAGTGGAGGCCATCTTCAGGCTCACTCATAGAACTCTGATCCTTTCTGGGCTCCTCACTAACCAGTGTTTTGACATCAGTGTACTTTGTAAGTCCTGCCTTACCCATCAGTCTATTATTAAATTAAATTAAATTAAATTAAATTAAATGATATTTAATTGAGAATAGAAAGAGTTTGAAACTTTATAATACTGATAAGCTCCGTGGGAGCTTTATGGATAAGTGATCGTTTGAGTCACTATTGAGTGGGCCCATATGATTTCCAATAATTGTCATACATAAAAATATCATATACCAATATCACTGTAAGCTCAGATAATCTCAAATACTTATCTTTCAAAGGAAAAATTCATATAATGATTTAATCTTTTAATTGTTTCAAGAAAGAAATGGAAACCAATCCTCAGTAAGCCTGGGCTCAGGTATGCTGCAGTAACAAATAGCCCAAAACGCTCAATGGCTTAATGCACATAAAAATTCTTTCTCACTTCTGGTATATGAGTAACACCAGTCAGTACGAGCCTCTGCTCATGGTGTTCCCTGAGCACTTGCTTTGTAATCACTACAGCAGAGCGATAGGACTGGGGCAAATCACTGGCTTTTAAAGCTGGCGACTAGAGAGGACACAGATTCTTCTGATCACATTGTATTGGCTGAAGCAGGTTGCATGGCTGCTTCAAGGAGGCAGGAAGTGCAACCCTATCATATTCCTGACCAACACTGGTGCCTACTACAGCTAAAACAGGGGGAAAACTTCAGAAGCTAAGAATGGAAGATGTGGCTCTAAAGGACCATTCCTCCCACCCTGACGGGTTTGGGCATTCCGATGCTGCCATTGTGCTCTTACCAGCTTCTTTTTGTGCCCTTTCAGTAAGTCCCCAGCTTCTTCAACATTTATAACAGCCTAACGTTAACAAGTGTATCAGAACTTTTTCAAGCTTTTCAGATTACTTTTTAATGGGCGTACGCTCTCTACTGAGGATTCCAGCTATAAACTTAAAGCATTAAGATTGAACACAGAGCTGTCTACACAGACATGACCCACTTTTCTAGTCACCACTGATGTCTTCAGTTGATGGTCTAATACTACCTGACCCAAGAGACACTGTTACTAAGGATTTGATATTTGGAGCTTATTTTATGGTCTATTATCTTTATTTTCCTGGCATGTTAAAACTAACTGTACATCCATCCAGCATCATTCCATTTATATAAAGTTCCAAAGTGAGCAGAACTAATCTGTGGTGTTAGAAGTCAGGATAGTTGTTATATTTGAAGAAAAGTGCCTGGGGCTGTCATGGGGGTGGAGGACCTTGGGAGTCTTTTGGATAATGTTCTTCTTTGTTTGTTTTCAATGTGGATGCTGCTTACATGGGTATGTTTACTTATGAACTGCATGAAGTTGTATCTTACTCATGCATTTTTCTGTGTGATATTTGATTTCCATACAAGTTTCACTTTGAAAGAACTAAAGGAACTTCTTTGGCAGTTCTATAAATTCTAAGACAGGATCTCTTTCCATGGGGAACAGAGAGGAGAAGGGTCCGTGCCCCTTCCTCGGCTGCTCCTGTTCCAACCCACCTGCTCCATAAAGGACATCTTCTTCATACTTTCTCTAATTGATTTTGTGTGTACCCGGGGGTAGGGCGTGGAGAAAAATCACGAAGAGGGTTCAGATTCACCAAATTATGCAGTCCCCAGACACTTCACACTCTGTCATCAGTGCACACAAAACCCTGGTAAATTTGCAAACTATCCTGGTTGAACTCTTCTTACTGGTGTGTGGTTGAGTCTACCCCCAGATAAATCAATGCTTGCTTCTCATTGGCCCTAACGGGGCCTGCCTTTTCATGACTCTTGGGTCAATGGTTGCTCCGAAAACAGCTTTCCAATGGCTCAGGAAACTCATGTATTTGCAGTGTACCCAGCTTTTCGTCATTGTCTAAAAGCATGGTAGGGACACTCCAACTCTACCCCAAATTACACTATCTCCCCCTGTATTCATTTTTCCTCCTGCTCAAATACATTTTTTATTGTTTCCAAATGGATTAGTTTCTGGTACAGCACTTCTGTGTCACAATATTATTTTTGCTGTCACATGTCACTGATATTTTAACTTGATGAAAATTTCTAATGTCAAAATGACTTTTTTGCTCTGCACTTTGATGATACTGCTCAATTACCATGAACCCATAATTTCTAATGCTTATCCTCATATCAATATAATCTTTATACTTTCATGTATTTTTTATCCACTCAGTCTTTTAGGATTTTCTCTTCAATGCTGATGTCCTAAAAATTCATAATGACATGTCTAAATGTGTACATACACGTGTGTACACGTGTGTGTGTGTGTGTGTTTGCAGTAGGGAAAGTATTGTTCAATTTGTTTTGCTCAGCAGTTGGTTGTGCCATTTAATCTGTAGACTATTCTTTATTTACCACTGGAAAACCCTCACATATTGAATCATGCTTCCATTATCTCTGTTGTCCCTTTCCAAAAATATTTAAGGATATTGAAATTTCTGGATCTGCTATGTAGTTCTTCTGTTGAGGTTTTTATTTTATAATTATTATTTTTAATATCTAAGATTGCAATTTAGTACTTTTTTATAATTTTATGTTCCTCTGCATAGGTACAAATTCTTTTCACTCTCTGAGGATACCAATTAAGCTTATTTTAAAACCCCGTCCCATCTGCTCTTCTTATTCTATTTCCTTGGATATAAATTCTTTCATTTGCTGGGTTTGTTGTCTCCCTTTCAGAATTGGCCTTCATTAAATGTATAGAAATTTGGACTTGTATACCCAACTTTGTCATCAAGATCTCTTGATAGACAAGAGATGCTGCAGTGAATTGTGATATGCAGAACAAAGGCACAAGAAATGTAGAAAAAAAACAGATATCCTTAGAACTCACAGCCCATTGACAAGTACTTGAGACAGGCAGAGTGACCTTCCTCCAGGAACTCAACTGTGTCAATGTTAATACTTTGCTAAAGGCAAAAGGCCACCTTAGCTTGGCATTAGCCTGACCTCTAGGATCCTGTAAAAACCCCTTTGGAAACTTCCTTTATCTTTACCCACACACACACACCCCCCAACAAGATAAGTGTTAGCAATCATCCTCCAAACATGTGGTCCACTGATATACATCTGAAGGGTCTCATGACTAAGGTTTTACTACACAGTCATAAATGACCTTATCTTAATAGCAGCTAGCCAGCCCCTCAAGGTCCTGCAAACCTTGCTCCCAAATTCCTTAGAGACTTATGCTATCCCTAACCCCCTCCCAACTTAAAAGTATATAATCAGTCACTCCTCACAACCCCAGTGCAGCTCTTTCTGCCCAAGAGTCCTGTCCCCGGGTTTTAATAAAACCACCTTTTTTGCACCAAAGACGTCTCAAGAATTCTTTATTGATGGTTCATTCCTGGACCCCCCAACATTTCACATCAAATTATATTTTCAATGCACTTGAAGTCAAACTACAGGATGGAGAGGTGAACAATCAAGCACTGACCCTCAGCACTTTGTCTTCTATGATTGGTTTCCCCGTTCTTCTCGGGAGTGCTACTTTATTCTTTGACTCAAGCTCCCTTGCTCATTGCTCCCACAAGAGACTGACAAACATTCCCCTTTGCTAATGTGTGGCTCAGTTCATGCAGGAATATCCCTGACTAATCTATCTGCTGTACCTCACTAACCAGCACACAGGAGCCCACCCTTTCTGCTGCTGGTATTGAGGACATCCAGGCATGAAGAAAGCTTGGTGTTGTTTTCTCCTTTTGACAGAAGTCTCAATTCCAAGCATTTGGGCCTGTTGTTTTCTTTTGCAATATCATCCCCTTGGTTTTCTATCTTTCAGAACTTTCTCAGAGTTCTGATTTGCCCAGGGTCCTCTTTTTGTTTTTGTGATTAATTATGCATTTGTCAATTTATCTTCTATCTTTTCTATCATTTCTAAGAGTTTTATTAAGGAGGGGGAGACTGTTCAGTACAGAATTTTGAAACAAATCCATCATTACTTTTTTCTCTCCAGGGTTGATGTTTTTATATTATGCAATATTTATTATTGTATAATATTAACTGATATGAAAGTAAGAATCACTTAACAGAAAAATATCTTACAAAAGGAGGCTATACATCTTTCCCTTCAAAAGAGACATACTAATCGTTTTTTCAAATGTAACATACCACAAGAAAGGCGTTCCCTGTTCAGGTCACCAGCTATTTTTTTCTGCTAGCAAATTAATGAGTTAATGCTACCAGTATAGTAAGAACTACTTAATTTTCATAATTAATTGAAGCTAAACATAAGCATTGAATAATCAGGCAAGGTACATTTTGAGATGTTGTTTTATTGATTTTTCATAGTGGCTTCTCATTCCCTGTACTTAATGATAAAATTGAACAATTCACAGTGTACCTCTCAGCAATTAATTCCAATTAGTCAGATTCAAATTCTGTCATGAGTCATGTACCTTGTTTCTTTAGTTATATTCTTCCAGTGTGGTCTAATAGTACTTAAGAACATATACCCATTAATTAAGAAAATCACATATAATTGCCAAATACACTTGCCAATAATTTTAATCTTGTCATTTATTATAAAATATTTGGTAAATACAAATCAATATGTGCATCATATAAAATATTAATCAAATAAGCTCCTGTGTACCAATTACCAAGATAAGAAATTCAACATTGCCAAAATTTGAACACCTCTCTTTGTCCTTTCTTGATTCCTTCTCCCTTATTCCTCCAAGGTAGTTGTTACCCAATTTCAGTGTTTGTATTATTATGTTGTTTCTCTTTAATACTTTTGTAGCACATATGGACATACATATACACTCCTAAAATTCGAATGGTTTAGGTGCACTATCCATTCCAGGAATACAAACTTTTTAATAGAAAACATCAGTATCGGCGTGCCTGGGTACCTCAGCTGGTTGAGCATCTGACTCTTGATCTCAGCTCAGGTCTTGATCTCAGGGTCATGAGTTCAAACTCCACATTGGGCTCCACGCTGGGCATGGAGCCTAGTTATAAAAAGAAAATTAAATGCAAATGGTTTAGTTAAACTGGGGTTTTTAGAAATTCTCATAAATGGTATGCTTCTGCAACTTGCTTTTTTATTCCATGTTATGTTTCTATGATTAACACATGTTGATGAATTAGTACTAGGTTGTTAATTTTCACTGCTGTGTAGTGTTCCATTCATTATTATTCCAGAATGTTCTTAACCATATCCTATCACAGGTATTTATATTATTTTTATTATTGTTGTTGCTGTTATTGATTTTGTTTTGTGTTTACTTCTGTTGCAAAAATGGGGCTAAGAAGATTTTGTTTATGTTTACTGTGTGCCCATAGAAGTGATTCTCTAGGCTAATAGCAAGAAGTAGAATATCTGAGTTATAAGTTAGATTATCTTTAAAATTACTGAGTAGCGCCAAAGTTTTTCAAAGTACTGATTCCACTAGGAATCTGTAAGATTTCCCCTCTCATGTGCATACCACTTGGTATTGTCAGACTTTAAAACATTTTGCCTATCTGGTTGTCTTGGCTTGAGTACCATAACAAAATACCACAGACTGGGTGGCTTAAACAACAAAACTATTTTCTCATGGTACTGGGGACTGGAAGTGCAAGATCATGTACCTACACGGTTGAGTTCTAATGAGGACTCTCTTCCTGGCTTGCAGAGGGCTACCTTCTCACTGTGTCCTCACATGGTGGGCTGGGGGTGGAGAGAGAGACTAAGAGAGAGAGAGAGAGCTCTCTGTGCATCTTCTTATAAGGACACTAATTTCATCAGATTAGGGTCTCATTTATGATCTCATTTAACCTTAATTACTTCCTTACTCCAAATATAATCACATTGGATGACGTCAACATATAAACTGCGGGGGGGTTACACAATTCAGTCCATAGCACTGTTAGAATCCAAAGACATGTCATTGTAGTTTTCTTTTAAATTTCTCTGAAATGTAATGAGATCAAGCATGTTTTTATAAATTTATCGGTCATTGAGGTTTCTTGCTTCTGTAAGGTTCTCTTGATCATTTTTCCTTGGTTTGCTTATCTTTATATGGACTTAAGTGGATTTTTATATCTTTATATGGACTTTTATAATTTCTTAGTGTATTTTGGATACTAATTCTTTGTTGGTCATATAATTTGCAAATATCTTCTCCCAGTTTGTGGTTTACTTTTTCAATTTCTTTATAGCATATTTTGATTACTAGAAGTTGTTAATTTTTTAAATGTAGTCACATTTATCAGTTGTTTCATTAATAGTCCATACTTTTATATGTAGTTTATAAAATTATTTTCTACCCCCAGCTTGTAAAGATAGTCTCCGATTTTTCTTTTAGAATTTTGAAAGTTTTGCTTTCCTCACTTAAGTTTCTAAATTACCTAGAACTGATCATGTGGATGATCTGTGATTAGGATCCAAAATTTTTTTTCTTTATAGATTAACTAATTGTCATACCACTATTTGTTGAGAAGCCCATCTATTCTCCAATGATTTGAAATGCTATCTTTGTATCTGTTTCTAGAAATTCCTGTTTTGTTGCTTTATTTGTTCTATCCCAGTGTAAATTCTTCACTGTCCTAATTATCTTACTTTTGGCTTTATTAAATAATGATATTCCCCCAAAGTAAATAAGCCAACCCTGTTTTTCTTCATGAATATATAGACAAGTTTAACTCTTTTCCATATAAACTTTTGAATTTTAAAAAATAAATCTGTTGGGATTTTCACTGAAGTCACATTGATTCTACAGACCAATTTGTAGAGAAGTTGTATATTTATATTGTTTTGATTTTCTTTTTTGTCTTTTCTAACCATAAACATTTGTGTAGGTGTCCTTTAGTAACTTTTAATAAGTTCCTAAAATTTTACATATATAGGTTTTGTACGGCTTTTATATTCGGACCTGTAATCTACATCAGGGAGGCCAAAAATTGTGCTGTTCAGTAGCACTCTGACTTAAAAAGGGGGGGCGTACCTAGGTGGATAATGGTTGGGGTACCAACATACAAGATCTTCCCAATAAACTCTCAGTTATCCCATCCACTAGAAAAACAATGAAGGAACCCTAGAGAAAAAAAAAATTCCATCCTGGTTTTATAATTAAATCACTGTGTCTTT
The DNA here is from genome assembly GCF_002201575.2 of Neomonachus schauinslandi. Lineage (NCBI taxonomy): Eukaryota > Metazoa > Chordata > Mammalia > Carnivora > Phocidae > Neomonachus > Neomonachus schauinslandi. The sequence goes on from NC_058419.1 coordinate 115,831,126, forward strand.
AGGTTAGTTACTTTATGTGTTTGAATCTCAGTTTACTCATCTGAAAAATGAGAAGGCAAAAGATGATCCCCAAAATGTTTTAGTCTAACATATGAATCTTATTAGGAGAAGTAAAGAGAAGAACTAACAAGGTCATGCAGCTTTCATGTATTATCATCTGACATAACTTTCTTGCAGTAACAAACAGCCCCTCATTTACAGTGGTTTATAGGAACATTTTTTTCCTGCTCACATTACAAGTCATTCGCTATGAGTGGGCTGTGGCTGCTATAGCTCCAGTCAGCTCTGCATCTTTTGAAACCGTATCCTGAAACTCACTCTGTGAAATGTCCCAAGGCACAACTCCCTAACTTAACAGTTTTTTACATGAATTTTCAGTAAAAATTAAAATGGTTTAAAAAATTTTTTAAATAAAATTATTTTAGCTACAATGTACTTGTTCTATTTATTAAGGCAAGATGTGCTTATTCACGAACATTTTGAAGTCCATAAAAGAAGTAAGAAAATAATGCAAGTGACCCATAAATCCAATACCTAGATATAATTAATATTTATTTTTTGATATTTTTCCTTGTAGTGTTCACCTTTGTGTCAATGCATATATATAAATTTTAATAAAACCAGGATTATATTGTGCAAGTTATTCCTTAATCTTATAACAAAGCCTAAGATAGATTGTAATCATATATTTTGTTGTCATTTAATGGACGTTGAAAACAGGAATTTAAATGGCTGCATAATATCTCAGAATATGAGTGGTCCATAATTTAGTTAAGCCTTTCTCCACTGTTAAAATGTTTCCTTTGTTCTGCTACTATAGGTAAGGCTGCAGTTAATGTTATTGTAAATAAATCAGAATATTGATCATTTATTACATCCTTATGAAAGATTTCTGGAAGAGTAATATGAATTCTGGTGTTAGGGCGAGTTATATCACATAACCCTAACATCACAATGTAATGGGGGATAAGTATACTTACAGTTTAAGTCACATGACAATGAGTTATTTGGCTGTTGAGAGCAAACCCAGAGGCAGGTCATGTTCAGTTGACAAGGGGTGATGAGTTTAGTTGGAGGAGATAGATAGTTAAGTAATGTAGAAAAGAGGTCTTGCCATGAGTAGACATTTTTCCAAAGAAGACGTACAGATAGCCAATAGACACATGAAAAGATGCTCAACATCACTCATCATCAGGGAAATACAAATCAAAACTACCATGAGATATCTCCTCACACCTGTCAGAATGGCTAAAATCAACCCAAGAAACAACAGGTGTCAGCAAGGAAGTGGAGAAAGGGGAACCCTCTTATACTGTTGGTGCGAATGCAAACTGGCACAGCCACTCTGGAAAACAGTATGGAGGTTCCTCAAGAAGTTAAAAATAGAACTACCTTATAATCCAGCAATTATACTACTAGGTATTTACCCAAAGAATATAAAAATGCTAATTCAAAGGGATACATGCACCCTGATGTTTATAGCAGCACTATCTACAATGGCCAAATTATAGAAACAGCCCAAGTGGATAAAGAAGATGTGGTATAGGGGCGCCACCTGGATGGCTCAATCAGTTAAGCATCTGACTCTTGATCTCAGCTCAGGTCTTAATTTCAGGATCATGAGTTCAAGCCCCGAGTTGGGCTCCATGCCCACTTAAAAAAAAGATGTGATATAGATGATAGATAGATAGATAGATAGATAGATAGATAGATAGATAGATAGATAGATGATAGATAGATAGACAATAGATAGATGATAGATAGATAGATAGATAGATAGATAGATAGATAGATAGATAGATAGATACAGTGACATGGATGGAGCTAGAGAGTATTAAGCTAAGTGAAATAAGTCAGAGAAAGACAAATACCATATGATTTCATTCATATGTGGAATTTAAGAAGCAAAACAAATGATCATAGGGGAGAAAAAGAGAAAGGCAAACCAAGAAACAGACTCTTAACTCTAGAGAACAAACTGATGGCTACCAGAGGGGAGGTGGGTAGGGGAACGGGTTGAATAGGTGATGGGGATTAAGGAGTGCACTTGTGATGAGCACCAGGTGTTGTATGGAAGCATTGAATCATTAAATTGTACACCTGAAACTAATATTACACTATATGTTAACTTACTGTAATTTAAATAAAAACAAAAAGAAAAGAGGTCTTGCATTATGGAGTCCCATTTTATGCCAGGCACTGTTCTTGTTTCTTGAGTTCTCTTTTCTACTTTCCTGCTAGCATTAAGTCCTCCTCTTGCCTTAGCTTTTGCATTAATATTTATAACATCTGACCAGCCAGTCACATATGCTCAATGGGCACACGCTTATGACTTCTTTATCTTTCATACACACACAAACACGCTGTTCTGCAGCACTATCTTCCATCGGTTCCTAAACTCATCTCTTTTCACCTTAAGCCACAAGCTAAACTCAGCTGCTGAGGACAAGCTTAAAGGTTTCATTTTTTAGCTGGAGAAATATTCAACCTTTATAAAAGGAAAAATATCCTTACAGACTTCCGGTTTTAAGTTACATTCATTGGGGAGGAAAAATTTTCCTCTACCCTTCAAAATTCTTCTGGCTTGTCTAAAAATCACATTGACATGAGACCGATTAACAGGAGAAAATCAAATTTAATTACATAGCTATGGGAAATTTACATAAACTTGAGATTCCAAAGACAGACAAAATGAGGTACATATGTCAGCTTGAACCAGAAATGGGCTTAGGCATCCAGGGCTTCAAAGGGAAGGAAGGCAATGCACAGGAAGAATGGAAAGGTAAATGTTGGGTAAACAGATGTTTGCTAGGCTGTCCAGAAACAATGGAACACAGAGAGGAACTTCATCAAACAGGCCTTGCTAGGTTCCTCCCTGTCTACTGTACCTAGTTCATATCATAATGTAGTTATCAGTGGTGGTGGCTCTCTTCCTGGAGCAGGTGTTTTAGCAAAATTCTTTTACATAGTTATGGGGAATGTCAAGGTTTTTTCCTCAGTATTTTTGGGCCTTGTTTTAGCTCAAAATAATCTGCAGATCAAAGTGACACATTTAGGGGCTACTCATTCTGAACTCTTACACATTATTTTTATCATAATGTTATAAATATGCACGAACATAATATATGAATAAGTCTTGTGTTAAGTGCTCTGTAAAAGCCAGGATTTCTTGTAAGGCCTTCAGTGGCTAAGCTTGTTCTATATGCACAAAAATCTTATGTTGTAAAAACTATTATCCTGTTAAAGAACAAAAATCCAACTGTGTAAATTTGAAGATTTAATTGGCTTTATTAAGTGATTTATGAATTGGGCAGCATCCCATCTAACAAGTAGAGGGGAGCTCAAGGAGTTGTATGAAATGGAAGGTTTTTATGGGAAGGAGGGTCGGGCAAGGAAGTTAGTAGCCAAAGAAAAGAAAGGATTGTTCCAGGCATGGTCACCTTCCATTAGGGGAAGGGCAGGGGGTCTTATTGGGGCAATTACTTCGTCTTCCTTTGGAGGATGGAGAGGGTCCATGTGACAGATTACCACATTGGTGCTGACCAGAAAAGTCCTGACTGACCAGTTAAAACTACATTCCTGAGGAAAGTTGAAACTGCAATTAGGTTCGGTATTAAGCTCCAGTTTGGTGACATGGACTAGCATAAGTGACTCCATTTTGGGCCTGTGTGGTTTGTTTGTTCGTTTTTTGACAATCCCTATTTTATAGGAGCCAGTTTTCAAACATAGACATGATCATTTCAGATCCATGACCTTAACCAGCATTCTCCTCATAAATGTTTATTTCTTAAAGATAATAAGGAAACATTTTAAAATTGCATATGAACAAGGTAATAAAACCAATAAAATTAAAACAACTCGTATATATATGCATGTATATGGTGTGTGTGTGTGTGTGTGTGTGTGTGTGTGTGTGTGTGTGTGTGTACAGAGAGAGAGAGAGAATACAGAGAGGAGGAAGAGAGTGTTGTGGTAGCATGCCATTTCCATATACCAATTTCTGTATTAGTCCGTTTTGCTTGCAGTTACAAATAATCCCCCCAAACCTAATGGCTTACAATCATAAACATTTATTTCTCACTCGTGTTGCATGTTGGAACAAGTTAACTGTGGCTCAGGTGTATGGATTGTGGCTTTGCTCAGCTCTGATGGGCTCTGCCTTGCTTTGCTTTGCCTTCTTGTTCTAGCACACAGACTTTAGGAACACTTAAGGTAGGATCTGCCCAATTTTTAGCAGAGAGTTAGAGCAAGAGGCTCAGCCAAACCACACAACCATATTTAAAGCTTTTGTTTCAACTTTGTCAACATCACGGCTCCTCCTATTTCACTGGCCAAGGTAAGTTATGTGGCCACGTCCGGAATCCATGGGGCAGAAGGGTCCTCTTACAAAGAAGTGAGGGAATGAACAGTTGTGAAGAGTAAGAGAATAGATCACATCTTCTTTATGTGTTTCAAGGTTGCGGGGCCAAACCTGTTATCAGGCCCCCATGGCTCTTATGGTGTTACCACAGTCCATGCTTATTGATCAAGAGAGATAACTCCCACAGGAAAGGCTTCCCTGGCATAAGCATGTGTGCATTGCTTTTATCCTTCCATTTAATTGCAAAGATCTGTGCATTACCGGCATGCTGATTTGAAAGAATATTAAAGGACTAAGATATATTTTTTAAAAACTATTCACTTTCTTGCTTCTGTATTAGCACAACTCATTCTGTGCAGGTTCCAGCTAGGGGCACCCTTCAAACCAAAGAGTTTTTAGGATGCATTCCGAGAACCATATACTTTTACATCCTTTTTTGTTACCTTAATTACTTTCCTATTTGCACTCCAAATGCTACTTTATTGAAATCCAATTCAAATTCGGGTTATGGTCTCTGAATAAGAAGGCAGTGTTAACCTGTGCTTATTGTTACAAATGGCCCTCGGAGAAATCTAAAGCTTTTGTTGTGCTACCTAAAAAAAAAAAAAAAAAAAGTGAATGTTCCTTTTGATCCAGACAGAGGACAGTTGGGCTAAAATGCCGATGGCAGTAGGAAGCCAACATTCTTAAGAATATGATTTATATAAAACTCATTTATTTCAGCATTACATCACCAGCATTGGATCAATTTGATGTTAATGTTTAATTCAGTAGGTCTATTTTGCTAGGCAAACTAGAAGTCCTGCTGTTCACTTTTTGGTTAATTCAGCTTTCTACAAATGTATTTTCCTTTTATTGGAGCCTCTAAGGTACTTGACCTCAATCTATGCTCCCCGCGCCCCATTTCTTTTTATTGCATGGGTCATTTGTTCCAAGGGAACATGTGACAACCTTCTAAAAGAGGTTTTTTTTTTTATTTTATTGTGTCTCTGGCTGTTCTTTCTCAACTTCGGAGCTTTGACCTCAGCGTATATGAACATTCAGGAACTCCACATTACTAAATTAGAAAGGCTGAATTAACAGTGAAGTATGGCTTAGATGGTGCAAATGGAACTCTAAAGGTTCACTGTAGGTGCTCATGTCTGGCCAGATAGTGGGACAGAAGGTAATGAGTTCAGGACATGCTACCTCAAAATAGGGCACCTTGGCAGATGAAATGTTTTAAGCTGAAGTAGTTTGAGAAATGGCAGATGCTGGAAGTACTCTGACTTTCCCCTGAAGCAGGTCCTAAGATCTTCCTGAGAGGCTGAGGTACCTTCCCTATACCTGGAAGAAAGGAACATCCTGATCTCTGCAGAGGGAGGGGTGCTGAGGGGAATTTAAATGAAGAGGACTTGCTAGGTTCCCCCCTTAGCTCATGACCTTTTTTCCTTTCATGTTTTTTCCGTGACTTTCCACTCTTCATCAAACCTAGTATAAAAACACTCAGGTTTAACCATTTCTTCAGATTTTCATTGCCTTATAAAGGCTCCTATGCCACATAAAGATTTTATTAAATAAATGTGTATGCTTTTCTCTTGTTAATCTGTCTTTTGTTACAGACACCCAGCTGAGAACCTAAGATGGGTAGAGGGTATTTTTCCTCCCCTACAAAGTATATGTGTCTCTGGTCATGTCCGATCTTTAATAAACAGGAAATTTATTGAATTTTATATCTTATTTGATTTATAAGTTAATAGGGGGAAATTAGGCTGGTACCTCTATAGCAGGAAAAATGGTAACATCCTATAATATACTGTATAATTGCTACTCAAGTTTCATCTACAAATCAACAGCAACATAACCTCAGTGGCTGGTAAAAATGCAAAGTCTCAGGATTGATTCTTGACCCACTGGATCAGAATCTGAATTTTTTACAAGGTCCCCAGGGATTTGTAGAACATTCAAGTTTGAGAAGAGCATAACAGAGGACTGGACATATCATTTCATCAGATACAGACTACAGATAGACCAAGGCTGAATTGTGAAGATGGAGATATTTGTTCTTTTGGTACAGATTGCTTTTGGTACCCCTACCAAACTCCCCTTCCAGCACTGTCCCTCCCTTTGGTTCTATCCCAGTTTCACCTCCACCTATTCTACCTTCCAGCTTCCAAAGCCTTCCAGCTGCTTCACCTGGCAAAGGTCTCCCAAAAGCCCTCATCAAGACCGGATCTCCATCTGAGCTGAACATTGGAATCCTGTTAAAGCGTGAAAAGATTGATACCAGAGCCTCACCCTCAGAGATTCTGATTTAATTTATCTGGTGGAAATGCCAATGTGCAGCTAAGGTTCAAAACCAGCCCACTTGTCCTCCTCTTCAATTCTCTTAGGAGACACTTGGATTGATTTTCTCTGATCCACCAGTTAACACTGAAAGATTTATAGATGTTAATGATTTCCTTGATAAATACAAAGAATATTTGCATTTTGACTGGAGATTACCTCAGCCAAGAGACTAATCTCTAGTGGTTTTGGATTTCATACTCCTCAGGGAGCTACTCTAATCCTACAAGAGGAGCTCCCATCTTATACTGAGGTTGGGGGATTGCTGAAGACATTCAGAGGGCAACTTGATATCTTCCCAATGGGGTAAAGAGTAGCTATTGCTTTTAAGATAAGGAAGTAGAGTCTGCTCTTTTGGGCCCAAGAATGAGGAGTTCCTGACTCCTTGGTATATTCTGGCTGACTGGGTGGAAAACATCCATATTGCTCCCCTTTTCCTAGAATGGTTAAGAAGATGAAAGAAATCCAAACCTTTAGGAATGATCAGACTTCGGTGATGTTTGTCATCTCTCTGCATGGCTCATGAATTGGAAAAAAAAAGTGTGGAAGGGCCTCCTCTTCCTAGGGGAAATCCAATACTGTTCTCCTACCATGGAGGAACCAAAAAATAATCTCAAAACGTCTTCTACTTTGTCTCTCCTCTTCAGTGGACAATCTGTCTATTGCCTAACCAGCACCAATCCCATACTTCTTCCTTCCTAACAGGACCCAGTCATATCCTATTATGGGGCAGCCATGCTTTCTAGGTGGAATTATTCTCCCTTCCAGCTCTAATAGCAGTTCCTAATTGGCCTAAACAAAACACTTGTCCTAGTAATTGGTTCAGGGATAAATTGTAACCTATCTCTAAGGCAATCAGTGCAAAAGAGTTTCCTGGCCAGTTAGCTAGTGTTATGGGCTGAATGTCTGTGTCAACCACCCTCCCCCCAAAAAATCCATATGTTGAAGCCCCAACTCACAAAGTGATAGTATTTGGAGGTGGGGCCTTTGTGAGGGAATTAGGTTTAAAGTAGGTCATGAAGGTGATGCCCTCATGGTGGGATTAGTGGCCTTATAACTAAAGGAAGAGATATGAGAGCTCTCTTTTTCTATACATACACACCAAAGAAAGGCAATGTGAGCACACAGTGAGAAGGTGGCCATCTGCAACCCAGGAAATGGACTCTCACCAGACACCAAATCTGTTGGCACCTTAATCTTGGATATTCCAGCCTTCAGAACTGTGAGAAATAAATGTCTGCTGTTTTAAACACCACCCCCCCCCCCACTCTGTGGTATTTTGTTATAGCAGCCCAGGCTAAGACATCTAGCAATTTGTTAACATGTGCATTGGGGGGTGGCACATACCTAAGTTGATCCAACCAAGGCAAAGGCAGGACGCTGTCTGATAGTTGAGGGAAGGAAAGCTTTATCTCCTGGGCTGAACCTGAAGAGAAATCATATAGCCCCAGGTGCTTCTTAGAACCGTAGAACCACCAGTTATGACACTATGGATGGCAGCATGGAGAGACAAAAAGAATCCGGCCATTGAACTTTCCATTTGCATGACATTATCGCTGGTCTTAAGTGAACTGCTTTGAGTCAGGATTTCTGTTACTCTAAAACTGAAAATATCTGATACATGTGTTGGTCTGGACTAAATGCCCCCAACTCTTACAATGACGTGATTGTCTGCCTCTTTGTGCCCCTGTGATGAGTAGAACACTGCTTTACTAAGCACAAGGCTTAGAGCACTGGTTCTTAAACTTAATCTGCACATTGGAATCACCCAGGAGTTTCAAAAGATAATTGATGCCTGTGTCTCATCTCCCAGAGATTGTGATTTAATTGTTTTGTGTGTGATTGGGGTTTTGTGTTTCTATCTTATTTGCTTAATTTTGGTGATGAGAGGGCAGGTGGCAACTGGAAGGAGAAAGTGAGAGACTTCAATGTAAAAAATAGGTAGGCAAATTTCTAAAGTTTAAATTTCAATGTTACCATGTCCAGGATGCTGCTTCTCCTAGCCATGGCCCCTTAGACTCTGGGATAAGAGAAAGAAGAAATCCCAGCTTATAGATTCTTGAAGGGATTTCATTGATCTTGTGACAATCAGGAAACCAAATTAGTGAATGATACAATTCCCTGAGTTAATTTCCAAGAAGCAAATGTTCACAAAGGTTCTATAGGTCCCAATATGACAATATCTTCCCCAATCTCTTCTCTGTTCTCCATCTCTTTCCAATCACCATGACAACCCACACAGGCATTAGCCAAGAAACCTGAAAGGGACACTTTTGGTGTTCAACCTCATCTCCTTTCTTAGGCATTTCATAGTATGATTCATATTCCAGAATTTCCTGGGATAGATGAATTCAAGATTTTCAAGATCTAAAATTATATAGGTCAGACTGTGGGGAAGGCCATATCCCTATTAGAGAGCAATTGAGGATATAGCAGAGGTATGCCAAAACAAATACAAGCAGCAGTAAAAGGGAGAAAAGGAAAATTTATAAGAAAACATAGGACCACTTAACTTTGGGGAAGGGATGTCAGAGGCCTAATTCAGATCTCAAGAAAAGGAAAAAGAGCCAAGAGTTCTCTGCCTAAATTCACAATAATTTTGCTTTCATACTAGACTTCTATATGATTAACATAACATTCCTTTATCACGAGGCCTCAGCAAACTTAACTCGCTAATATTCTTCAACATTTAGTTATAAGGAAGTGTGTCTAGGCTTGCACCTAGTAACTTCCTCTCCACAGCAGCTACATGATGTATCAATCAGCTACTGCTGCTTAACAAACAATTCCGAAGTTCATTGGCATACAACAATAAACATGTATTAACACTCTGAGAATTAACAGGTCTGAGAATTGGCTCAAATGGCTCTGCTTCAGATTTGAGTCTGTGGTTTAGTTGCAGTAGCTCTGCTCCACAGTCCTTTCATTCTTGTGCTGTGAGGGATGGGTTCTTTTAGTGACAATGAGAGAAATACTAGAAGGAAAAGCAAAAACATGATTTCTATTATTGCCAGGGCTTAGAACAGGTACACTATTACTTTCTCCCATGTTCCATTGACTGAAGCAAGTCACATGGCCAAGTCCTCATCGATGAAGCAGGAAAATATAGTCCACCCAGTGGTATGGAATTCAAAGTCACTTGACAGAGTATGAATTCAAGGAGAAGCAAAGTATGGGAATCATAATGTAGTCTATCACACATGATAGAGTCCAGACTCTAAAGCAGAGGTTGGCAAAGTTTCTCTGTAGAGAGATAGATGGTGAATATTTTAGGCTCAGTGGGCCATATGGTCTCTGTCTCAACTACTCATCTCTGCCATTTGCCATTTTAGTGTAAAAACAGCCATGGACGATATATTCATGAATGAGCATGGCTGTATTCCAATAAAACTTAATTTATCACCACTGAAATTTGAATTTCCTATCATTTTCATGTGTCACAAAACATGATTCTTTTGATTTCTTCCAACAATTAAAAAACATCAAAACCATTGTTAGTTCACAGGCTATATAAAAACAAGGGGCAGGCTGGATTTGGCCCACGAGCCATCGTTTGCCCACCCCTGCCCCTCACTTGTCTGGGGCCTCCCAAGCCTCACCTGCCATCTATCACTCCAGGCACACTAAAGCATAGTTTCCCAAATAACCCAGCTGTTTAGTGATGTCTTCCCTTGCATTTGTTCCTGACTGCCCCCTGAATTCCCTTCTCTTCTCCCTTGCCTGTTCAGCAAACCTCTAGTCCTCCTTCCACTCCACTGAGTGTTTTCACATCTGCAATGCCTTCCCAGATTCCCTAGGACTAAGGTAATTCATTCTCTATGCCTTCGTTGCATTACACACACCTGTTAGTCTGGGTAGATTAGCTGCGGGGGCACACAGCACTAAAATGTGTATGGCTCAGTACAGTAAATGTTGATTTCTCACACGTATAATGGGGCTGTGGAATCAGCTGAGTATTTGTGCTCTACTCATTCAGTCATTCAAGGGCTCACTCTCCTGTCTTGTGGCTCAGTCTTCCAGGAGATCCTACAAATCTCTGTTCTGCAGTCAAATGAAGAAAAAGAGCAAGGACTGTGAGAGAGAGGCTTTATGGGCCAGGCTTGGAGTACATTCTTTCATTGGTGAGAACCCCATCCTTCGGCCACATGTAACAACAAAGGGAGCTAGAAATGAAGTTGAATGAATGAATGAATGAGTTGTGAGTATAGGACAACTTCGTTCATGTAGAACTGTGCACACTTTGCTCTTAGTAGATGACTAAAACATTAATATCAACTGAATTTGTTAACAAGCAAACAGGACTGAGTTATAACCAGGTGAATTAAATTTCATGGTCCCTTTTCCCTTTGTGTTTTGAGAGATGCTGTATATAGGTCTTTTGAAAATGTGTCTTCTCTATGTCAAGTTCCTTTCACCAGGTAAAAACAGGATGATTTTACTCAGGCCTGCCTTAGCTTTGCCCCTCCTCTGACAGTGTGTTTGTTCATATTGGGGACCACAAAGGACTTACAGGTGCAGCATTTTTGCTGGGCGGCTTTCGACCCACCCCTTCCCCACCTCCCAGGCCCCCACCCCCCACTCTCCTGCCCTGCGTGTGGCCTTGCCTCTCCAGTCTATCTGAACTTGCTCTTGGCTGAAATGGAATTAATGACATTTGCTGGTTGCCTGCTTGTCTCACACAGCTCCAAGATGTGTTCCTTTGTCCCTTTGTCGGCACGCTGGTTCATACAACAGCTGCTGTTTTTAGCCATCCCTACTGAGAGAAAATAACAGTGTTTCCTGTTGATATAGCTCCTTTGCTCTGAATCAAAGGTAACATGTTAAGGCTGTGGAATCCTTTTTAATGCTGTCTCTGGGGACTCTTGGGGTTTTGTTTGTTTGTTTTTGGTCACACATATACGTACAGGATTAAATCCAGCATGAGCCTTACGGGTGTATTCTGTGAGGGGTTACTGAGCACAAAAGGCAGAAAAGGGGAAAAACATGATGGGTTCTCCTCTGCTTCTGTGAGGATTCCAATGCCCGCTTCCCAGATCACCCAGCCCCAGGGGCCACTGAACAGCCAGCAGCTGAGACTTTGGTGCCTTTCTTTACCTGTGAAATGACATGGAAAATTCCAGAAAGGGTGCCATCTCCCTTCCTAGCTTTTGCTCTTCTGTTTGATCAAGTCTCTCCCCATCTCTCGGCTCCGGAACAGTCCGTTCTGGGCTACGTCCCTCTCCGCAGCTCTGTGCCGCTGAGACTTCACAGGGGATGCTGCTCGCGCCACCGAGCTGAGTATCTCTCTGTGGCTCAAGTGACTGACCCACAAGAACGCTCTTCGTGTTCCCACATGGAATGCTGATCTGCAGTCATAATATGAAGCTGACAGTTTTTGAAGGCTGTGTGCCAGCCCTTGTGCTAAGTGCTCTGCCCATGTTAGATCATTCAGTCTCCACACTCGTGCCCGGGAGTTGGCACTATTTCCTCCCCTTTTATAAATGAGGAAACTGAGACCTGGACAGGACACCTCGATCAAGGCCACACAGCTGGGAAGGGCAGAGTGGGGACTTGAAGCCCGATCTGTACAACACCAGAATCTCTGATCCCAAATTCTATGCTGCTATCGGACTAGTACAGATGCAAAGAATCTAAAAGAATTTCTGGAATCTTAACACTGGAGCGTGGTCCACAGACTGCCTCTGGGATCACCTGGGAGCTGATACTAGAAATGCAGAATCTCAAAAAATCCAAACATGCGTTTTAGCAAAATCAATGTGATTTGTAGGCGTATTAAAGTTTGAGAATTTCTGATCTAAAAATGCCTTCTCAGGGCACCTGGGTGGCTCAGTCGGTTTAGTGTCCGACTTAGGTTCAGGTCACGATCTTGGGGTCCTCAGATGGAGCCCATAGTCGGGCTCTGTGCTCAGCGGGGAGTCTGCTTGGGATTCTCTCTCTCCTTCTTCCTCTGCCCCTCCCCTGCTCATTCTCTCTCTCTCTCTCAAATAAATCCTTTAAAAAATAAAAAATAAAACCGCCTTCTCCATTTTTTTTTAAGATTTTATTTACTTGAGAGACAGTGAGGGAGAGAGTGAGAGCAAGAACACAGAGGGAGAGGGAGAGGCAGACTCCCTGCTGAGCAGGGCTCGATCCCAGAACCCCGGGGATCACGACCTGAGCTGAAGGCAGACGCTCAATGGACTGAGCCACCCAGGCGCCCGATGCCTTCTCCTTTTATGGAAGAATAAGCATGTCAAATGATGAGCCTTGGTTCTGTCACTTGGTGCAGATGCAGGATTGAACTCCAGATCACCACAGCGATGGGGCAGCGAATGCATTCCACGGAGACAGAGAAGTGAGACAAGAGAGGTGGTGGTGTCTTAAACTGGGTTTCTGAGAAACAGCCTCTCAGATTTGAGTACAGGGAGGTTGTTAGGGTGTGAACTAAAAAAGAGTATCTCTAAAGGAGGTGGGATGATGCAGGATTGAGCAGAGGGAGAATTTGAACCTCAGTGTAGTTCCAATAGAGGACTCAGCAGACAACATGGGGAGTCGGGATGGCCCCTCAGTTTTGTCTGAAATTGAGGCAAGGGGCCAGACCTTTGTAGATCCCACCATTGACCTGTCATCAAATGATAATCGCCTCTGGTTGAGGGTGATTTCCCAGGAGAGACAGCTGTGAGCCCTCAGCAGCCAACGGGGGGCGGAGGGACAATACCTAGATCCTGAGGGGAGAGGGTCAAGGCACCGTGCTGCAGTTTTCACTACAGAGGAGAAGCTGTAGAAAGGTTTCTAAGCTTTATGCCAAGAACAACGGGAAGTCATTCAGAATGACATCATCAAATTTGCATTTGCTAACAATCCTTTTGGCTCCTGGGCGGCAATGGATCAGAAGGAATAAGAGTCAAAGAAAGGAAATCCATTAGAGAAGAGTGGTAGCTCACACATAAGAGGCAAGATTCAAGAGAAGTGGGCAAATTCCAGGCACTTTAGGCTTAGAATGTGCAAGCCCGTGTGATTAATTTGCTGTTGAAATGCAGAGAAGGAAGTATCCAGATGGACCATGGGCTTTTGGAAGGGTTAACAGGGAGGATAAAGGTGGATATCTGGATACGGGATCACTGAAGGAGAAAATTTGCAAGAAAAGATTAAAGTCTTCTTTGATAATTTAACAGCACTCAAATCTGCCACAAGATTTTAAGGTCATCTTTGACTTACCTGTTGTTTAGAATCATCGTCCCCAGAAACTGCCGTTCCTCCAGCATACACAGCAGATACGTGGTGACTGTTCTCCAAACAAGTCTTCAAGAAAATGTAAAGTTTCTGCATTTTTTGTTTTGCCCATTGTATTTTTTAAAAGATTTATTTATTGATTTTAGAGAGAGCGTGCGCCGGTGTGCATGAGTGGGGGGAGGGGCAAAGGGAGAGGAAGAGAAATCTTCCAGCGGACTGCCAGCTGAGCGCAGAGCCCAAGGCGGGGCTCCATTCCTAGACCCTGAGATCTGACCTGAGCCAAAATCAAGAGTCGGATGCTCAATGGACTGAGCCACCCAGGCGCCCCTTGCCCATTGTATCTTATTTAAACATACCTTGCAAAAGCCTTTGGTGAAATAGTTTTCAAATATCATTTTGTTGAGCATAAAAAATAATTCAAAAGGACAATCAAAAGAAAATCAGTTTGACATCAGCATGTTTCATCTAAAAGAACACACCTGCAAGAGTACACTTACATGAATAAAGGGCCCAAAGAAAATAGTGTGTGTGAGTGTGTGAGTGTGGGCCCTTCACTACTGCCTCTCCATTTTTGTAATTACCCTGGTTGCCAGAGCCGGGCACTCTTATTAATCAATCAACAAATTGATGCCATTATGCATCCAGCCTGGCATATTTCAAATACAGTTGAGTGCCTGTGTTGTGGGGTGCTGAGGAGACAGAGATGAATGGGACCCAGGAGCTCACAGCATTGGAGGCAATAAAAATAAATGTTTTTCTGTTATCAATTACAATTAAACTTAATGAGTACAAAAATAAATTAATTATCCCTAATACTAAGAATACTAAGTGAACTTTTTTCAGATTTTAATATCTGTGAAATCAATATACATTTTAAAAATAATGCTAGAAGAGAGATAAAATGCTGACTGCGTTGTTATTGCCTGAATATTTGAATGTGGACAAGTATTAAAGGACCTTATTTATCTAATTGCCACTTCCATTGAGATGTTTGCTTTGCAACTAATTTTAAAAGGAGATTTGCTTTGAAAGTGCTACACATAGTTGAATTTTAACTTACATTTACATCCTTGTCTTTTAAATAAATGTTTTCCTTTAGAATGGTTTTACATTTAAAGAAAAGTTGGAATATAATACAGAGAGTTCCATATACCCCGGTTTCCACTTTTATTAGCATCTTACATTGGTTTAATACATTTGTCACAATTAACAGACCAATATTGATACATTATTACTAACTAAAGTCCATATCAAATTTCCTTAGTTTTTCCCTAATGTCCTTTTTCTTTTCCAGAAACTCATCCAGGATACCACATTATATTTATTTGTCCTGTCTCCTTAGACTCTTCTTGGCTGTGACAATTTCTCAGAATTTCCTTGCTCTTGATGATCTTGACAATATTGAGGAGAATTTGTCAGCTCTTTTGTAGACTGTCCCTCTATTGGACTTAGTCTGATGTTTGTCTCATTTATAGATGAGGGTTATGAGTTTTGAGGAGGAAGGCCACAGAGGTAAATAAAGTGCCCTTCTAATCACATCATAGATGTTATTGTGAACCTTAAAAATAAAACTGCCAGTTATTTTACCAGCAAAAAATGGGTTTATTTCTTAAAAGTTTTAAATATGCTTTAAAAAACCTCCACTCTTTGCAGTTACATTTCTTCAAAAATAAAGGAATTATACCCCAAAAAAGTGGGTTTATTCGGGAATAGCAGAGAATTGCAATCCAGGACAAGGAGGCTACGGCAAAACCGTAAAGAAGTCCAACACACAAAGGGGAAGTGGGGAGGGGCTGTTCGAGGGGCTGTTCTGAACAAGAGTCTATTGAACAAAAGCGAGTGTTGAGGGTGATGATAGTTTCTCATTAGCTAAGTTGCAGGAGTAGTCAGTGTCTAATAGGAGATACAGTGTACATCTTTCCCTCTTGGGGGCTGTAATTGGTGATTCTTTCCTCTTGAGATTCTTCTGTTAGGTCTGTAATTGACAATTCTTCCTGTAATTGACATTGAGTGTACATACCAACCTACCCTTCTAGCATCCCCGAGTCCCCCTCAGTGAGGTTTCCCCTTATTAATTTTCACACACTCAAAGTGACTTCACATGATGAGCTTAACCTTGATCACTTGACTGAGGTAGTGTTTGTCCAGGATCTCCACCATAAAGTTACTCTTTTTCTCCCTTTTCATATTGTACTTTTTGGAAGGAAGTCACTGTGCATAGCCTACACGTAAGTGGAGAGTAACACTCTGCCTCATCGAGGGCAGAGTATCTACCTGAATTATTTGAGATTCTTCTGCATGGGAGATTTACTGCTTTTCCTCTGGTTAGTTATTCAATCATTTATTTCTATCAATATGGACTTGTGGATATTTATTCTATGCTTTGAATTATAATCCTATGTAACTTCATTTTGTCGGTGAAAAACTGTTCCAGCTTTATCCATTGGGAACTCTTTCAGTTGAGTCTTGCATCCCTTGGCATACCCCCATCATTGTGGGGGTCTTTTGAGCACTTTATTTCTGGCACTACAAGGTGCTCCAGACTTGTGTATTTCCTGCCCCAGCCCTAGAGTCAACTCTTTGTCCAAAGAGCCCTGGTTCTTTTTATCGGAGGATGGTTTTATTGTAGAATGCCCAAGACTTGGGCAGTATAGGTACCTTAATGGTCTTTTAAAGTGGCTTTTTAAAATATCCCATTTCTGTGTTGCACTGGAAAGAGATGTCATTGTGCAAATATAAGATTTCCTGTGAAATACCAGGACACGCCATCAAAGGCAGTGGAAATAAGAAATCTCAGAAAAGACCACAGGATTCTGAAAGCCAGGAGTGGTTGGTGTTGCTCATACACATGTGACAAGGAACTATCACCTGGGCACCAAACAGCTATAAGTCTAAAGCTTCTGGCTGACTTTCAAAGGAAGCCGAATCTCTTCAAGCAGATATGTGGTTTGATTTTAAAAAAAAAAAAAAAAAAGGAAACAGGGTTTAACCAAGTAAGAAATGCAGGCACAGTGGTGGTGCTCTTAGTCCACCAAACAGACTGTCATCCTAAAGCTGGTGGAAAGGTCAAGTCCAGCAGCTGAGATTTTGAAAAACAGCCCATCACTGTGTGCTGAAATGAGCCCCAGGAATTTTTAGACTCTGCAGTGTGAAGAAGGTTTAGATGCAACCTTGTGATAGTGAGGAGAAAATGGTATATAAATATATGAATGCATGTTTTCTTGTTTTAGGTACATTAAATATAGTTTGTTTTATCCTTGGGGGCGCCTGGGTGACTCAGTCAGTTAAGCGTCTGCCTTTGGCTCAGGTCATGATTCCAGGGTGCTGGGATCAAGCCCCGCATCGGGCTCCCTGCTTGGCGGGAAGCCTGCTTCTCCCTCTCCCTCTGCCTGCTGCTCCCCCTGCTTGTGCTCTCTCTCTCTCTCTCTCTCTGTCAAATAAATAAATAAAAATCTTTAAAAATAAAAAATATAGTTTGTTTTATCCTTAAAATATCTATAATTAAATTGATGGTTTTATAGTCGATAGAAATTTAGAATCAGAGAAACAATTCCCTCAGGCCATTCATCCTTGAACAATGGAAAACTCCAGAAGGCTCAAGGCCCTTTCCTGGCCTCACACTTGAGCCAATAAATAAAATTTAGTTTTTCTTAGAGCCATTTCGTGAAGTCCTTGTGAAATCGCCAGCTTCTCCTTCTCCCCACCTCCCTCTCGTGTTCTCCAGTCTGTGAAAATCTTTTTGAATGTCAGGTATGCTTCTCAGCATTACTCTAGTTTCTGGCTTTGTAAAAAGATGAAAAGGTCCTTTTACTCTCTATTCCCTGCAACTGTCTTAATGGTTGAGGGATATCTGAAACTTAAGATTTGAAAAACTGCCTTTTTTTTTTTTTTCAATTTCTCTTATACTTACTGATCTATTTAAGTATTTTACTTCTTTCTGGATCATTTTCTTAAAAACTATGTAGTCCTAGAAATTTTTCCATTCTATCCAAATTTTCAAAAGTATCACCTTAGAAATATGTAGAGTATTTGTATAATTCTTTTCTATTTCCTCTTATATGTGATGCTCCTATTTTATTCCTAATTATGTTTGCTGAGTTTCATCTTTTTTTTCTTAATTAGACTAGGTAATGGTTCAGCTATTTTTTTCTCATTTTTTCCTGTATTTTCATTTATTAATGTCTTCGTATATTTATTAATGAATTTCTTCTGTTTCCTTTGGTTTATATTTATTATTTACTTCTGGAATTGACCTCTAAATTCATTTATTTTATTTTTGCTTGTCTAGTAAACGACTTGCAGTCTGGAAGCCATATTGGTCATATCCTATATGCATAACCAACATTATCATTATTTTTAGATGTTCTGCACTTGCTGATTTTACTGTTTAGTTATTTTGACATAGTTTTAAATCTTTAAGTTACGGAAGTTTTTGTTTCTAGTTTTATTCTTTATTTTTAGTTTTATTTCATACCCATTATCTTTAGAACCAAACCATCTCCCCATTCATAGGATTTCATCTACTAATGCAAAGGGCATGGTGTACCTGCTACCATGGACTTTTGGCTTAACAGATGAGCGTGTGTGTGTGTGTGTGTGTGTGTGTAAATATTTTAAGGATAGAAGAAACTATTGTTTTTGTTTTTTATTTTTTATTTTATATAATTTTATTTAATTAATATACAGTGTTGTATTAGTTTCAGGTGTACAATATAATGATTCAACAATTCTATACATTTCTCAGTGCTCATTGAGATAAATGTGCTCTTGATCCCCTTCCCGTTTCACCCCTCCCCTACCCACCTCCCCTCTGGCAACCACCACTTCATTCTCTGTATGTAAGAGTCTGGTTTTTTGTCTCTCTTTTTCTTTGTTTGTTCATTTGTTTTGCTTCTTAAGTTCCACATATGAGTGAAATCATACAGTATTTGTCTTTCTGTGACTGACTTATTTCACTTAGCATAATAACCTCTAGGTCCATCCATGTTGTTGCAAACGGCAAGATTTCATCCTTTTTTATGGCTGAGTAATATTCAATCATATATATAAACATACACACACACACACACACACACACACACCACATCTTCTTTATCCATTCATCTATTGAGGGACACTTGGGCTGCTTCCATATATTTCTTGGCTATTGCAAATAATGCTTCAGTAGACAGAGATGCATATATCTTTTTGAATTAGTGTCCTCATATTCTTTAGGTAAATACCCAGTAGTAGAATTACTGGATCATACAGCATTTCTATTTTTAATATTTTGAGGAACCTCCATACTGTTTTCCACAGTGGCTGCACCAGTTTGCATTCCCACCAACAGGGCACGTGGGTTCCTTTTTCTCCATATCCTCACCAAAACTTATTTCTTATGTTTTTGGTTTTAGCCATTCTGACAGCTATAAAGTGATATCTCATTGTGGTTTTGATTTGCATTCCCTGCTGGTTACGGATTGAGCATAAGAAACTATATTTTAATGTACACAAAACAAGAATACATGTATACATACAATTATATACCACTCTTTTCAACATCACAAAGATCATGTGTAAGCTGATGCTATTAAGACCCAGGATTTTGGGGCGCCTGGGTGGCTCAGTTGGTTAAGCGACTGCCTTCGGCTCAGGTCATGATCCTGGAGTCCCGGGATCGAGTCCCACATCGGGCTCCTGGCTCGGCGGGAAGCCTGCTTCTCCCTTTCCCACTCCCCGTGCTTGTGTTCCCTCTCTCGCTGTCTCTCTCTCTCTGTCTAATAAATAAATAAAATCTTTAAAAAAAAAAAAAAGACCCAGGATTTTTCCCAAAGACAAATACAGCAAACAAACCATTTTTCAACCAAAATGGAGCTAAATCTAACTGAAGGAAACTAAGAAGCAGATATTCATCCTCCATACCATCAAGATAGTTTTTTCTACCATGTTTGGGTTGGAGTATGGCTTCTTCTACTGTTGTGTTTACTAAGCATGTCTACAGGTTAAGAATCACGTGGGGATTTTTTAAGCATTTCAAGGCCAAATCCCTGACCAATTAAATCTTAATCTCTGGGTAGGACACAGGTAAGACTCAGTATGTATGAAGTACCCCAGGTGATTCCAATGTGAACACACAGTAGGACCCACTGCCCCATGCACACAGTAGGACACACAGCTCAACCTTACTTGCGATTAATCCTCAGTATTGCAAAGCAGTAGTGCTCAAGCTTGAGCCGCATCAGAATTATTGGAAAGGCTTGTTAAAACCCAGACTTCTGGCTCCCACCCTGATTGGGTAAGTCTGGGGTGAAGACCAGGAACTGACATCTCTAACAGGTTTCCTGGTGATGCTAATGCTGCTAGTTGCAGGCCACACTTTGAGAACCATTTTGTAGGTTATTGGGCTTTAGTTTCAGAAAGGACAGAATATTTGAAATTTAGCTATGGCATGAATTCTTTCGAGAAGTCACCATGACTAGACTTTTTAAAAAGAAAGCACATTGAATACATTTTTCAAGACCATATAAACTTATATTTCATAAACCTGCTGTGTGCTCTCATTTAACAAAAGTCTTTATGAAGTATTTATTAACAAGTATTTTGTAGGTGGCTGAGCTAATTGCCATATTAACAATTCAAGTGTGATGTAGTTGCTTCAATCTAAGAACCTCATTTAGCATTTTAGCATTAATTTCTAATCAGCTGCTAATGTTTTCTTATGTTCTTATGAGCTCATCTATGTGTAGATTAATTCTTAATCTGCACTGATTTCTGTAGTAATAGGGCTCGGTGTTTCTTTTCTCTCTAAGGATAGCTGATATTAATTAGAATAAAAGAAAACCTTTCTATGGTGACTGAGCATTTGTGCGTGAACACGGGTGTGTCAGCAGGTGTGAACGCTAACCAAGTGCAATGGGGTCTAGTAATTAAAGACAACAGTCCAGTTGCAGATTGAAGGTTTCGAATTCTTCTGCTGTCACTAAAACTTGCATGAGGTAGTCCTGCCCGTTGGTAGCTTAGACCCGAAGACAGGGGCCAACAAACTGTGGCCATGGGCCAAATGCAGCCCATGTCTGTTTTATAAATAAGGTTTTATTGGAAAACAGCCATGCACATTCTTTATATGGTGTCTAGGGCTGCTCTTGGGCTACAGTGGCAGACTTGAGTTGTTCAGCCTACAAAGCCTAACATAATCACTTTGTGGCCCTTTATTTAAAAAAAACATGTGAGCCCCATTAATCAACTTTCTATGGGTAGGACTGAGGAGTCATCCGCATAACCATGCAGCCATAGGATCGTCCTACCTGTATTCTTCCTCACAGTTCTCAAGACTACCAAGAAAACTTTGCCAAACATTTTACTGAAGCCCTAGTCTTATAAACTTGTCAAAAAGGTAAACGCTGCTACTTTGGCATGACTTACGAATACCGAACCTCCTACTGGCTGGGAATAGTGGCTCACTTAGAGTTCATCCTGTCACTTTGAGAACCTAAGGCTTATCTTGCTGAATCAGAGCCCTTGTTGACTAACTCTAATGTTCTTTGTGGGGCGTTTCTGTGGAATACTTTTTGTATTACTTATCACGTATCTTCTCTTTTGTGATAAATGGTAGTTAACCTCAGGGGCAGTTTTTGAAAAGTCAAGAAAACGTGTTACAATGGCAATGATGGGAACCAGAGGAGTGGGTACATATGGCACAGGATGGGCTTAACCTTGATGGGCTTAAAGCTGTGAAAGAGGGGGCGCCTGGGTGGCTCCGTCGTTAAGCGTCTGCCTTCGGCTCGGGTCACGATCCCGGGGTCCTGGGGTCGAGCCCCACATCGGGCTCCCTGCTAGGCGGGAAGCCTGCTTCTCCCTCTCCCACTCCCCCTGCTGTGTTCCTGCTCTCGCTCTCTCTCTCTCTGTCAAATAAATAAATAAAATCTTAAAAAAAAAAAAAAGCTGTGAAAGAGAGAACGGCCCATGTCATTGCAACTTGCTACTAAAATGAATTTTATAGGGATGGGGGATGAGCATTTCCTGTCGGATCAGATACTTAAAACAATAGTTGGCAAGAGAACAAAATATGTGGATGGGAAAGCAAAAGAAATGTGACTAGAATTTGTCAGTTCCCATCCCTCAAGAGGACAGTACAGCAGAACATGAGAATCTCTGGGGTGAGGCAAGGTGTGGGTGAGGAAGCAGCTACAGCAAGAAGAAAGTAAATTAAAAAGTGAAAGAGGCGATTAAGAAAAGGCAATAACAACTTGGAAATGAATGTGATAAGATGGCAAAAAGGAAGCCAGCTGAGTGAAGGAAGTTGGAGTCATCTTGTGCCTCGCTCGCTGCTCTAGAGACTGCACCGTGAATACCGATTTAGCTCTGTTGTGAGACGTCGACAATTTGCAGAAGACACGAGACTAGTGATGAGAATTACTGAGCCCTGAGAAAAAGTAATTTATAGATAAAGCAGTGCAATGCTTCTTACCAGACAGGCGATGAGTAGAGAGCAGGGTATTTAGGAAAAGAGGGGGGTGGCTTGAAAGACATACTTCTGTCCCACTGAGAAAATAAGGTAGATTTACGCCCGTTATTCTGGTGTTTGTATTGTGTTTTTGTGGCCACTCTGCATGAGTAGAACCACACAGTAAAGTTCAAATCCCGCTCCCTTGCTTCTACTGAAGAGGAAAATAAAGAGAGGAGGGTGAGTTGGTGGCAGTATTTGTTGCTGTGTTCTTCTCAATCAGAGATTTAAGTGGCAAGGAATCACATGTTGATACTGATTGATTTTATTGTGCATTTTACATTTAAATTCACTTATTGAGATCTTACTTGATTGATTTTTATTGTGTATTTTAAATTTAAATTTACCTATAACAGCCCCTGCTGTTGCCAGGCATTGTGCTAGGAGGTGACCAAATAAGACACAGTCTCTGTCTTCAAGAACTTATGTTCTAACTGGAGAATCAGATCAATAGTCAGATGTTTAATGCACGTGCTGTCTTGATGAGGTCCAAAGGAGAGACATCTAGAGGAATCTAGGAAAGCTTCCCAGAAGTGACATCTAAATTGAGACTATTATGAGTTATCAAAGAGAAGGGCTGAGGTACAGGTGTTCTCTGCAAAAGGAAGGTAAAAGATTTGCTAAACTGATGGCAAAAATAGTCCAGATTCTCCACCCATTTATGTACTCAGCCCTTGCGATGTAGGTTTGCAATTCCTCCAAGTGGTGGAATCTATTTCCAACCTGTTGAATATGGAATGATCTCCTGACTTGCTTTGGCTAATAGAATGCAACAGAAATGACTGTATGTCAATTTCATGCCTAGGCATCAGGAGGCCTCACATGCTTGTTTCCTTCCTTCCTTCCTTCCTTCCTTCCTTCCTTCCTTCCTTCCTTCCT